>NC_087176.1:20324090-20339090 GCF_035594125.1 Scylla paramamosain | reverse complement strand
TTCACTACCTCCATATGATACAGATAATGAATCACAAACAATTTCGTCTCCTACAGTGCGAGGGATGCAGTTATTTAGATTCCCGTCAGTTTGAAGTGAACAGCTGCTCTCCTCACGGCTATTAAGAAAAAGAAGAAAAAGGAATGGGAATGAGCAAGTCACCGTAATTCTCCTCCACGAGTCTCCACACAGAGTAAGAGGGAAGGTAATGATGACGACAAAGAGGACGAGAATAACCATAAGTAAAATAAACAGTAGATGTGAGTAATAATGACGGCAAGGTGGGAAGGAAATAAAAAGTCAATGAAGGGGAGACAGAGGGGCAAATATGATCAGATTACGAGTAGTGAGCGAGAGAGGCAGACGAGGCCAGAGGGAGCGGCTGTCGGCGTGAGCTATTGACGCCAGGCAGCTGAGATGATGACCGTGGAGGGGAAAGGTGAAGGGGAGAGGAACTGTTGGTTAATAGTTTAGTGGACGCGGCGCCTTTCCTGACGGGGAGGAGAGTGGCGCGGTGGGGAGAGTCTAGTGAT
This sequence comes from Scylla paramamosain, assembly GCF_035594125.1. Taxonomy (NCBI): domain Eukaryota; kingdom Metazoa; phylum Arthropoda; class Malacostraca; order Decapoda; family Portunidae; genus Scylla; species Scylla paramamosain. Next base: position 20,338,557 of record NC_087176.1, on the reverse strand, counting down.
CTAGGTGGAAGCCGCCAGGAATGTGAGAAGAGAAAACCGACAGGTAACCGTCAGCAGTTGCAAGTCCTTTAATCTCTTAACTCGCCAGAGATAGAGAAGAGAAAACCGACAGGTAACCGTCAGCAGTTGCAAGTCCTTTAATCTCTTAACTCTTTTTGTTCACCAGCTAAGGTTGTATTTATAGCCACTTGTTAGACTGGTTAAACTCTCTCTCTTTATTTAACAAAAACATGAACATGTACACAAGAAATACTGAACATAAAAAATGATTTACATAAAGATATGAACAAAGAGAGTGAATGTGTGTGTGTATGTCTGTGTGAAGAAAGGAGTAATATGATGTATAGAAAAGACGTGTAACGTATGTGTCGAAAAAGCGTGCACAGAATGTGTATGTATAAAAAATGAGGAAGAAGAGATGAAAGACGAAAAATCTGTGCAGTAGAAAGAGAACGGGAGGCTGAAAACATATAAGAGAAAACGGAGTGCTTGGAGCGGTGACTTGTGTTTACATATTACTGGTTCTGAGAAGCGCGTAAGCTTTAGTGTACCCTGAATATGAGAGAAAATGGGATGTTTCTATGGCTGACTAGATTATTTGCTACATAACTTCCCCCGAGTGAGGAGGCACGACGAACGATACGTGCTGCTTAGCTGTGGCGCGTGGTGCTGAAGGCGTGGCCGGCGATGTCGGGTCGTGAGGTGCCGTCGGGGTGTGCAGGATGTAGGCGGGCTTGACTCGGTCTATGGCTATGACGTCAGAAGAGCCGTTTCTGTTGATGGTGATGTTTTCCTCGTCCTGCGGAGGACCTCGAAGGGGCCTTCGTAGGGGCGCTGTAGTGGTTTACGGACAGCGTCAACCCTGACGAAGACGTGTGTGCAGTCTTGAGATCCTGGCTGACGAAGGTCTTGGCGGGGTGCGTGCGAGGTTGCACCGGCTGCAGGCTTCTCATCGACTCCTTAAGACTGCTGGCGAAGTCTTGGACGCTGCAGGGGCCGGCGTCGGGTGAGCTGGTAAGGAGCTCGCCAGGGAGTCGAAGAGTGGTGCCGTATACGAGCTCGGCAGAGGAGTGGTGAAGGTCCTGCTTGAGGGACGTCCGGATGCCGAGGAGGACGAGGGGTAAGGTGGCGTTCCACTTCTCGCGTTGGTCGCTGGAAGCCATCAGTGACGACTTCAGCTGGCGGTGGAAACGTTCCACTGTAGCGTTGGCCTGAGGATGGTAGCTGGCAGTCCTGTATCGTCGAATGCCGAGTAGTGTCATCAGTTTGTTCCAGACACTGGACTCAAACTGGCCGCCGCGGTCAGAAGTGAGGCTGACAGGAACACCGAAGCGTGAGATCCACGTGCTGATAAAGGCACTGCAACGGTGTCAGTGGAGATGTCAGTCAGTGGTGCAGCTTCTGGCCAGCGAGTGAAGCGGTCGACACAGGTGAGGATGTAGCGGTAGCCGTCGGAGTGAGGAAGAGGGCCAACAAGGTCGATATGGACGTGTTCGAAGCGTGTGGAGACTGGCGTGAAGGTGGCTGTAGGGGAGCGTGTGTGTCGCGTCACCTTGGAGGCCTGACAGGTGGTGCACCTACGTGTCCAGTCTCTCACGTCCTTGTTGATGGCGGTCCAGATGAATCGGGACGTCATCATGTGTTGTGAAGCTCTGATGCCAGGATGTGAGAGGTCGTGCAGCTGACGGAAGAGTGGATACCTGTGCCGTTGAGGCAGGTATGGTCTGACGGTGTTGGTCGAGACGTCAGCGTAGATGTGCACTTGAGTGCCTGGTAGCTGTACTCTCTTCATCTGTAGTGCGGTGTTTTCCTTTAGTTGCTGCAGCTCGGCGTCGTCGGCCTGATCGGCAGCAATGGCGGCGTAATCGATGAGAGAGGTAGATGTGGCACAGATGTTGCGTGACAGGGCATCGGCTGGGGCGTTATCTTCACCTTTCACGTAACGGAGGTCCGTGGTGAACTGAGAGATGAAGTCTACGTGGCGCAGTTGACGTGGTGAGTAGGATGACTTGTTCTTGATGAAGGTGCTCGTCAGCGGCTTGTGGTCAGTGTAGATATGAAACTGACGTCCTTCGACAAAGTACTGGAAGTGCTTCAATGCCTTGTAGATGGCGAGGAGCTCTTTGTCGAAGGCGCTGTACTTCTTCTCGGCAGTGTTGAGTTTCTTGGAGAAGAAGGCGACGGGTTTCCAGGCACCGTCGATGTGTTGCTGTAGCACTGCTCCAACTCCGGTGTCGGAGGCGTCCGTGGCGATGGAAGTAGGGGCGTCTGGGGCAGGGAAACTGAGCGCTGTGGATGTGAGCGCCTTCCGGGCAGCGAGGAAAGCGTCCTCAGCTGCGGGCGTCCAGGCAAGGGTGACGGACTGGCCTCGTTTGGCTGGCTTCACTAAGGCGTAGAGAGGCTGGAGGAGGAGCGCGCATCGGGGAATGAACCTGTTGTAATAGTTCAGCATCCCGAGGAACTGCTTCAACTGGCGCTGAGTTGTTGGCTTCGGGAAATTCTGGATGGCAGTACAGCGACTTGCAGTTGGGGTGAAGCCTGAGGAGGACACAGTGTGGCTGAGGAAGTCGACTGAAGGCACGCCGAACACGGACTTGTCGGCGTTGACCTGGATGCCGTAGTCCTCCAGACGAGTGAAGACTTGCTCGAGGTGTTGGCGATGAGCAGCGTCGTCTGGGCTGGCAACTAGAATGTCGTCGACGTAAGTGAAGCAGAACTGCAGTCCTCGCAAACCGTCCATGAAGCGCTGGAATGTTTGAGCAGCGTTCTTGAGACCGAAGGGCATCCTAGTGTATTCATATAGTCCGAAGGGCGTGATTATGGCCGTCTTCGGGATGTCCTCGGGGTTGATGGGGATCTGATGGAAGGCCTTTACGAGGTCGATCCTGAGAAAATTGTAGAGCCGTGCAGTTGTGAGGAAAACTCCTGAATGTTAGGCACTGGATACCTGTCCATCTCGGTGCGGGAGTTTAGGGCTCTGTAGTCCCCGCAAGGGCGTATGTCACCGTTTTTCTTGGGGACGACGTGAAGCGCAGACGACCAGTTGCTGGAGCTTGGGCGGATGATGCCTTGCTGCATCAGAGACTCAAACTTCGGCCCTGACCTGTTTGTAGCGTTCTGGTGCTAAGCGACGAGCCTTGGCGAAAACAGGTGGTCCGGTGGTCTCTATGTAGTGCAGGACGTGATGTTTCACTGGCTGCGTGGCTGAGTATGGCTGCGTTAGTGTTGGGAAACCCTTGAGGATGGCGGCGAAGGGGTTATCTCGGCAGACTGCGGAGAGTCCGGTGCTCTCGCCAGGTGCCGTTAGGCCACGGGTCCGCAGGGAAGTGAGACGATCCAGCAGCGTGCCGTGCTTCAAGTCGACTAAGAGGTCGTGGTGGCGTAGGAAATCGGCGCCTAGGATGGGTTGGGTCACAGCTGCTACGTAAAAGGTCCAGTCGAAGGAGCGGCGGAGGTTGAGTTCGAGGTGTAGTGTCTGCCGCGCGTACACAGGAATTTTCGAGGCGTTGGCTGCATAGAGGTGCGTGGTTACAGGCAACCTCTTCTGGCTGTCTGTGGCAGGCAGGACACTGACCTCAGCGCCGGTGTCGACGAGGAACTTAATTCCGGTGCGTCGGTCGTAGACGTGAAGTAGCTGTGACTTGGGCTGGCGGATCGTACGCGCCGTGAACGTCCGCCCGTTTAGTTTGACGCCGGGGTGGTGTTGTAAGTGCAGGGTTGGGTGCACTTAATGGCCTCGCTACCGAACCTGCTGTGGTAGTAGCAGACGCCCTGGGTTCGTGTAGTGCTACGCGACCGAGAGCGGTAGCGAGGGCGTCGAGGTGACGGTGGGCGGCGACGCTGGCGGGTATTTAGCTGTTCCTGCATCGCGCTGACCTGCAGGGCCAGCTGCGACACAATGTGGGTGAGTTGCTGGACGTCTGCTGTGTTAGTGACAGTGGCGACTGAAGACGGTGGCGTTGCCGACGGAACTGTCGACATATAGTCGTCAGCCAGCTGCGCGAGGTCTGGCGCAAGGCGTTTGAGGACGGCTTGCCTGAGGTCGTCGTAGGGATTGTCCGAAGAGGGGGCTTTCGCGATGGCGTCAGAGACTTGCAAGAGGACCTCGGGTGGCAGGAGAGTGCAGGCGTGAGTGAACTGTTTCAAGGCCTCAGTGATGTTGTTTGCCTTGAAGTTCAGCTCCAAGATGGTAAACCACATGTTGGGGTCGTGGCTGTTGAAGGCTGGAGCCCTGAAGGGGGGAGCTGGGGAGGCGGTGTCCGGTGGAGCCATGGCCGTTTCTTGTTGCTGGCGTGCGATGGGGCCTGGTGGCTTGTTATGCGAGTCGTGGAGCAGGGTGTAGTGACGCCTGTCGGCGAGGCGCGGGCTCCTCCGGCGCCAGGTGCCAGTGAGAGGTGGCAAGGGACGCCTGCTGGGCGCCACTGTGCAGTGATGGTCCTAGGCACGTACTTTACCGCACTCGCACTTACGGCTTGGAACGCACTGCCGTGAACGAAGTGTGTAGTCTGTGTGTGTGTGTGTGTGTGTGTGTGTGTGTGTGTGTGCGTGTATGTGTAGGTGTTGGTGTCTGGCACACGGGGGTTGGTACACGCTGATGCACACTAGGGAGTTTTCTAGGGGCAGGGGTTAACACACACAGGGGGAGGGTGGACGACGGGGGAGAGGGGAGGGACGGTCGGGAGCACTAACACTTTGGTGGAGGAACGTTGCAGGGAACGCCGCCCTGTTGTCGAGCGGAAGACGGGAGTACCGGTGCAGGGGGCGCCGCCCTGTTGTAGAGAAGCGAAATCAGGGCCAGTGGGGTCACGGCCGGGTGGCGGTGACCGTGCGTGGTGAGCCGGAGAGGTGTTGCTGCTGCTGTGGTGGTGATGGAGGCTGGGCAGCAGGTGTGGCAGGGGTGGCAGGTGACCAGGCAGCAGGTGGAGTTGGCGCGGTGGGTCACGGCAGCAGGAGAGGGAGTGACCTGGTGGCGGTGGTGAGGCGGCAGGTGAGCGTGGCCTCAGTGGCCTGGGTGGCTGGCGAGGCGTGGTGAGTCACAGCTGCGAGAGAGGGTGGCTGGTGACTGGTGAGGCAGCGGCGGTGACCACGGTTGCTGGGCTGGGTGACGGTGTGTGTGTGTCACGTGGCGGCTGGCCGGGCTGGGTGGCGTCGGTGGGTCACGGCTGGGCCAGGCTGGGTGGCGGTTTGGCCGTGGTGGTCCGTGTCAGGCGGGGGCTGACCTGGGCGAGGTACCTATAGCTGTGGCGACGCTATAGTGCTAAAGAACCTGGGACACAGCATTGGTGGAGCTGGCCACTACGGTCTAACTCCGAGTCACCATTTCTAGTGATCTAGGTGGAAGCCGCCAGGAATGTGAGAAGAGAAAACCGACAGGTAACCGTCAGCAGTTGCAAGTCCTTTAATCTCTTAACTCGCCAGAGATAGAGAAGAGAAAACCGACAGGTAACCGTCAGCAGTTGCAAGTCCTTTAATCTCTTAACTCTTTTTGTTCACCAGCTAAGGTTGTATTTATAGCCACTTGTTAGACTGGTTAAACTCTCTCTCTTTATTTAACAAAAACATGAACATGTACACAAGAAATACTGAACATAAAAAATGATTTACATAAAGATATGAACAAAGAGAGTGAATGTGTGTGTGTATGTCTGTGTGAAGAAAGGAGTAATATGATGTATAGAAAAGACGTGTAACGTATGTGTCGAAAAGCGTGCACAGAATGTGTATGTATAAAAAATGAGGAAGAAGAGATGAAAGACGAAAAATCTGTGCAGTAGAAAGAGAACGGGAGGCTGAAAACATATAAGAGAAAACGGAGTGCTTGGAGCGGTGACTTGTGTTTACATATTACTGGTTCTGAGAAGCGCGTAAGCTTTAGTGTACCCTGAATATGAGAGAAAATGGGATGTTTCTATGGCTGACTAGATTATTTGCTACAAGAGGAAGCACGGTGTACATGTATTGCTGCGTGGAATGAACGCCAGAAAAATAGAAAAGGATTGAGGGAATAGAGGAAGGACGCGATGAGAGGGGAAGAGAAGAAAGGGCCGGGAGTGTTTGGGAAGGATTTTCTGGAGCAATAGAGGAGAGGGTGACTGTAGGGAGACAAGAGGATTATGGGATGAAGGGAAAGGAAGAGGAGGAGCTGTGTTATGTAATAGGGAGGGGAGGACAAATATTTACTAATTTAAAAGGGAAAGGAATCTTGGGTACCTCTCTCTCTCTCTCTCTCTCTCTCTCTCTCTCTCTCTCTCTCTCTCTCTCTCTCTCTCTCTCTCTCTCTCTCCATGCTGGCCACAACTCTGCATCTCTGCGTGTTGCCGTTGGTGTCTGTGCTGTTGTTATTTCTGTGTGCGTTAGATCAACTCTTGGTTGTTTTCTCTGGGGAGGTGGAGACGGCGAGCGAGGTCTGATCGGAGAGAGAGAGAGAGAGAGAGAGAGAGAGAGGAGAGAGAGAGAGAGAGAGAGAGAGAGAGAGAGAGAGAGAGAGAGAGAGAGAAAGGTGAAGGAAGGGAGGATTATTGCCAATATAAAAGTGATGGGGGAATGAGAGAGGCCTGGGAGGGTTTACACGGAACACTCCACTGTTGGAGATGACGCCCTGAGGGAAAGGGAGGACGCTGGCGCCGCTGTGGAGGGACGCGCAGCACTGCCAGGGGGGCTCAGGGCGCTGAGAAGAGGACGTGGAGTAAAAGGAGTAGGAGGAGGTGGAGGAGGAATTGCAGATATCTGCTGGAAAAAAAATGTAAAAATATATAGTCAGGATTTGAAGGAGTATGTAGAAAAGAAACTATCTGGATGTTGTTTTGAGCGGATCATATTTTTTTCCCTTATCAAATAAATAGAGGAAAGAAGACAGGCTTGCTCAGGCCTGTCGTTACTCCCTCCTTCCCTGATCATCCTCCCATTGACTCCGTGCCTCCTGTAAAGTATCTTGGGAGGCAATAGCAATAACGTCTTGTCGTTATATAGTAAAGTGGAGAGCTGACGGGAGGAAGGGAAGGCTGATGAAGAAGAAACAGGAGGAAAGGGAAACACGAAGGGAAGAGAGGAGGGCAGGGAATAATGGAGGTAGAAATGGAAAAAAGGGAATGATAGAAGTCCCAGACCGGGAAGATGAAAGTGAACGGAGGGAAGGGAAGCTCCAGCGTGTTCTAGTTTTGTACACACGAGTATTTACTGAAGCTTTTCTGTGGAGCGTCATTGCCTACACTTGTTGTAAATACTAAGTAAAGACGTGGCCGCGTTTCAGGTGAAGGGAGAAGAAAGCCAAGCAGTGTGCGCCCGCCCTTGTGGCAAACACTGGGCAGTCCTGAGGTTGTCGGCCGCTGCTGTGTTGTGGCGCTGCGGGGATGAGAGAACAGAGGCGTTTTCTGTAGTCTTTTCTTTATAAGCTTTTTATATTTATTTAAGAATAGAGCGCAAGTGTTTGTGTTTAAAGAAATTACTTTGCTTTTTCTTACTTGTTTATTTTCTTGTGCACGTAAGAACAGTGTGTGGAATTAAGATTACTATTATTCTCTCTCTCTCTCTCTCTCTCTCTCTCTCTCTCTCTCAGCTGCGATCCTTAAGAAGCAAATAACCACGCTCCCTTCCTCCCTTCCCGTGAACCAAATTGGTCGTCCATACTTTTCTTCCCAAATTTTCAGAGCCTCGTGAAAGCTGATCGGAAACTTGCCGTTTTTTGACAGGACAGTTTTTGCAAGAGTGCAGCCATCCACTTTGTCTTCAGAGTTAAAATTATCGACTTTTCTTTTTCTTTTCGTTTACTTGTTCGTTCCCTGATTTAACTTGATGTTCTTTTAGTGATACGGAGCGAAATTGGAAATGGCAGCAGGATGAGGAAGGCCTGCACTTTTTTTACTTTCCTTTTACTTTTCTTTTTTTTTGTTTTGCGAGGGGAAGGGTGAAGGTGCTTGCAGTTATTACTTCTTGTATTGTTATCTTACCTATAAAGGTGAATGGTGGCGAGAGAGAGAGAGAGAGAGAGAGAGAGAGAGAGAGAGAGAGAGAGAGAGAGAGAGAGAGAGAGAGAGAGGGAGAGAGAGAGAGAGAGAGAGGCAATTAAGGGAGGATGTAAGAGGTGGAGATATAATAAGGAATGCGAGAGGGGAATGAGGGGAGTGGGAAAGTGGAGCAGGAAACAGTGGAAAAGGAGGGGCTGAGAGAATAATGGCAGGAGATGAGAGAGGGACGGCGATGGGGAGTGAATGAAGCAGAGAGAGAGAAAGGGAAAAGGGAGAGGAGGCAATAAGTGTACAGACCAAAGCAAAATAATAATAACAGATACAGAGATGAGATTAATTGAGAATATCCATGTAATTGGTCGTGAAATCTGTAGCGAGAACTTGTATTGCCGTGCCAACACTGACAAGAAATGGCAGAGTACACGACGATAAGGCGACGCAACAAGTAGAGGGACGGATGCTGTACAACACTGGAGTGACTATTCCCTGCCCGTGTTGCACCGCGCCTAGGGAAGTGTGACGCACCGGCATGTGAGATGACAACTCAGGGGGATTTTCTTTGTTACGTAGCAGGAGTCGTGCACTAGTGAAGCAGCGTGATGTCAATGTTGATCATAATGATAATAAGAGAAGTGCACTTAGATTTATTAGATTGTAACTCGGGCCCAATACTGGTTGGTGAAATACATGACATTTTCTCAGTATCTTATAAAAAATATAAATATGTTTACAGCATTCCTGTTGCCTGACAAGCTTTTTGAGACCCACAATAGCAGGTGGTGGTGATTATGGCACTGTGAAGAAGGGTCGTGGTGGTGATAATAATGCTAATTGTAGTGATGGTGACAAGGTAGTGATGATAGTGGTGGTGGTGGTGGTGAGGATGAGGCGTGGCGGTTGTAGTGATGGTGATGATGGTAATGGTGGTGGTGCCAGTAGTGGTGATGACTGGTGAGGTTAACAAACACAAATAGCTGCACCAAGCCACACACACTCTGGTTCAGTTGGGTGGGAGTCATGTAGGCACAGGCGTGGAAACAGAACGTTGCCTCACTGAAAAGGTAATGAATGGCGAGCATGTTCGTGTCTCAGGGGAGTGGTGTTAACTGCATGTGTGTGTGTGTGTGTGTGTGTGTGTTCCGGAGCGGCGCTGTGATTCTGAACCAGTGGCTTTGTTTTGTGCTTCATTTGATTACTGAAAATTGTTCTCCTCGATTAACGATGACAGCACTCAGTTTTTAGTTAATATTGTTGTTGTTGTTGTTGTTGTTGTTGTTGTTGTTGTTGCTGTTGGTGTGTGTGTGTGAGTGTGTGTGTGTGTGTGTGTGTGTGTGTGTGTGTGTGTGTGTACCTTTGTTTCTTTCGTCTCCATCTGGACCTCTCCCTCCACTTTTCTTCCATGAATCAAATAATCTAGTAATATACTCGTATTTATTTGATAATTTCCCTGCTATATATTTTTTTTACATTGTCCTGAAAAATAACGATTAGTCCCTCTACTTTTCTTTCCTCTTTTATTTTTCCTCGTCCCTAATCCTCTTCAGTGCTGCTCTCTCTCTCTCTCTCTCTCTCTCTCTCTCTCTCTCTCTCTCTCCCATTAACACTCCTCAGGATAAAAAGAACGATAATGAGTGAGAAAAATGAGAAAATTTTTAATGCTGAAGTGCCTCTGTGTTAAGATTTTGTGGGCTTGTTTTCGTTTTTTTTTTTCTTTCCTTTTTTCCTAATACAGAATCCATCTCCCCTTAAGCAGCGTGAAACAACACAACTTAAAAACCTTCAGTGTGTTGTAAGAGAGGAAGAGTGAGGGAAAAGATAGAGTACTCAGAGAAAACTGCATGAGGAAAAGGATAAAGAGGTTCATTAGCGATTTTATAAACTCTCTTCCGTCGACTTTTATTCTTTTTCAGTTTAATCTTTACTTGCGGAAATGAGATGGCGAAGGGTGAATTAATGGTGGTGGAAGTAGTGTGTGTGTGTGTGTGTGTGTGTGTGTGTGTGTGTGTGTGTGTGTGTGTGTGTGTGTGTGTGTGTGTGTGTGTGTGTGTGTGTGTGTGTGTGTGTGTGTGTGTGTGTGAGCGTGAAAAAAAAAAGTGAAAGAATGGGAATACGAAAACAAAGACTAAGTAAAAGAAAAATGTCAAGTTTATTTTCTCTGGAATACGTGGCAGAAAACGGAAGGATCTCACTTTTCCTGATTATTCTACATTTCCTTTATTTTCTTTTTCCTGGCTGTGAATTTTCGTAAGTTTCTCTCTTATGCACAAGTTTTTTATCCTTTGTGTTTTAACGAAATGCCAAAGTTACAGTGTTTTGTATATCACTGCTTATACCACCGTTACCCCACGCTATTGTGTTCTTACTTTCTTTTTTTTTTTTTACTTTCCCACAATCATTTTTTTTATCATACCTGTTTCTACTTGTTTTCTTTTTATTTCCTTATTACTGTTTTTTTTCTTTTCCTTCTTACTGTTTTTTTTTACGTTAGTTTTATTCTCGCCTTTCTTAAGTATTTACCTATTTGTCGTTTTACTGGTTTGCTGTTTATCTGCCTGTCTGTTTATATATCGTCTCTCTCTCTCTCTCTCTCTCTCGCAGGTAAAGTGACCAGAGTGTTGCCCTACATTACCTGCTCTTGCAACACCTGCCTTCACTTTCTGTGGTGGTGAGGATGCGCATCACCATTAGCAGATGTGTCGTCACAGCACTGTCAACAGATAAGGCCGGTGATGACTGTGCCGAGAATAATTGTTGAGGAAAAAGTGACGGTGTACTGAATTGTCCTCTTAGTGTCTCGTTTTTGTTTGTTTGTTTGTTTGTTTGCTTGTTTATTTGTCTGTTTATCTATTTATTTATTTGTTTGTTTATTTTAATTTTCTGTTGAAATGTAATGTAGATATTGCGTAATAACATTCACCTTCATCCACACTTTCTTCATCCCACTGAATTGCGACAGAGAAAGATCAAAGTGTCCTCGCAGAAGTAAATGAAAACACCACGCCGTGCATTGCAGTCGCCGCCTGTGCGCGCGTCACACACTAAAAATTCTAATACCACAATTACTCTAATGGAAACATTGCGATGAAAGTGCGACAGATATAACGCTTTACTGAACTGTGAGCAGGAGAAATATCAGTTAAGTAGAATTACTGTTTTGTTTTGTTGCATGATGTGAGATTATTTTGTGAAGTTTTTGTGAAGTTTAGTTCTACTTTTCGTTATTTTTATTGTGCAGAATAAGTGCACGAGAGAGAGAGAGAGAGAGAGAGAGAGAGAGAGAGAGAGAGAGAGAGAGAGAGAGAGAGAGAGAGAGAGAGAGAGAGAGAGAGACTGAAAGGAAAACTAATTTACTCACAAAACGAACAAAAACAGACGGAATGCACGGTGCTTAAGACGGAAGCCAGGGTGCTAGTGAAGGAGAAACAGAGCTCCATCTCAGAGCTGGCTGCCCTGAAGGCTGAAATGGCACGGATGGAGCAGGAGATGGACCGTCTTGAGGCCTCGTGGGCCAGTGACCTCATGGAAGAAGGTGAAGGAGAGCCGAGTCTCGAGCTGGGAGGAATGGAAGAGGAAGATTGCGGCTCCAGGAATGAAGAGGAATGGAGGGAACTGCTTGGTGATTACAGTGCAGAAGAGAAGTCCTACGAAGATTGCTTCACTCTGGATGAAGGGCACGAACACTGGAACAGAGAAGATTGTAAGGAGGAAGGCAGTGACGGGGAGAAGGAGGCGGAGGCGGAAAGTGATGAGCACATCCAGGAATGGAAAAGGCATGAGTCTAACCCCAGCATGCACCGCGCCCTCTCGCTGCTGCGGCGCCACAACGCCCCCCACTGAGGCGCCAATGGAAAACATAATATAAGGAAGAAAATTGAAAAAAAAAATACAAATAAGAAAACAGAAAAAAAAGATATAGTCTTAAGTTTACGTAATTAGTAGTACTAGAAAGTGAATCAGAAGAAACATGAAATATAAAAGAAGAAAATTGAACAAAATATGAAAAAAATAAGAAAATACAAAAAAAGTTCTAGTTGTAAGTTTACGTAGAGTAGAAAGTAAAGCAGGAGAAATATGAAAAATAGAAAATAAAAAGAAAAAGAAAATAATTAGAAAATACAAAAAAAGTTTTAGTTGTAAGCTTACGTAGAATAGAGGAAATATGAAATACAAATAAGAACATTAGAAAATACAAACAGCAAAATTTAAAAAAAGTACTAGTTGTAAGTTTATGTAGAGTAGAAAGTAGAGAAGAAATTAAGAAGAAACTTAAATGGATAAAAGAATACTCATAAGGAAATGATAAAAACGTTCTAGCTGTAAGTTTAGAGTAGAAAATAAAATAGAAGGAATATAAATTATAAAAAGGAGAGAGAAAAAAATTTTAAAAATACAAACGAAAAAATTATTTGTCTACAGTGGAAAGTAAAATAGAAAAATAAAATAAAAAATAAATATATAAATAAAAAGATCTATTAGTAAGTTTAGAGTAGAAAATAAAATAGAAGGAATATAAATTATAAAAAGGAGAGAGAAAAAAATTCTAAAATACAAACGAAAAAAATATTTGTCTACAGTGGAAAGTAAAATAGAAAAATAAAAAAATATAAATATATAAATAAAAAAATCTATTAGTAAGTTTAGAGTAGAAAAGTAAAACAAGAAAATAGAAAAAAAAGAAAAATATATAAATCAGGAAAATAAATGAAAATTCAAACAAAAAAACAAATGTTTACACATCTATGCTGTTAGTATAAATTCTACTTGTACGTTTAGAGTATAGATAATGGAAAAAAATATATATAAAAAGATATATAGATAAAAATCAAAACAAAGAAGGTGCTAGGAAACGTCTCAATGTTTTAATTGTATGTTGTATTAGTTAATTGTATGTTGCATAAGTAAGGTAACAGTATACATAAAAAAAAAAAAAACTCCTTTGTAATGGTCTATGGTAGTTGTAAGTTTAGAGTTTAAGTTCAACATACAACTGGCAGCAAAGGTGGTGGTGGTGGTGGTGGTGGTGGTGGTGGTGTTCCTCTGGACAGGGGTGTTGCTGGATGGGGAGAGCAGGAATGGTCACCCTCCCTCAGCTGTGTTGTCTTGCTCATAACAACACAACACTAACAAAACGTATATTGGTAACAATTTTCGTCACATTAACATTGTTTAACCATAACGTAATATACCCGTAAATTTATTGCAGCTGAGCAATTGACCTCTGTTAGACTTTTTTCTTATTTGTATAGTGGTGGTTATCTTACTACTACTACTACTACTACTACTACTACTATTGGCAATGATAATAAGGATAATAGGAAGAGCTTACGGCCTTCCAGGCAGCAAGGCAGATCCCCTCACAGTGACGCAGCACACGGCGCGTGGTCTGCTCGCACCAAAACAGAATAAAGCTGGTAATGTTCCAGAAATATTTCAGCCATCATCTGAGCCGCGGTTTGTTTGCATGTTGAGGTGCAGTAAGTAATGCAGGCTTGATTCAGAATGGTGCCAGCACAACCGCCACTCCACGGAGTTTCGCGAGGGGAAATGTTTTGATGAGGCGACTCCAAGACGAACACAGTGCCTCAGCCTCCAAGATGATGAAGCGTGAGTTGTTGTGCGACCAGTGTTTGTGTGTTACGAGGTGTGCCGTGTGGGAATACAGTGTTGCTCAGCACTGCGTGTGTCAAGGCAGCACTGCATTGGTGGAGTTGTTCATGAAGGAGCAGTAATGACCGCCAGTCACACCAAATGTGGCTTCTTAAAGAGATAGTCAGAGGGAATATCATGACTGCAATTATTTTGTTAGAGTAAATATATCATATTGGAAAAACTGCTGCATGGACTCTTGTACAACGCCAGTGTGGACCCGCGATGCTGAGTGTGGACATGGCCTCACTGAGGCGTGGAGTCTTGTACTACACCAGTGCAGAGCCACGATACTGAGTGTGGACGCGACTTCACTGAGGCGTGGAGTCTTGCACAACACCAGTGTGGAGACGCGATACTGAGTGGATGCGGCTTCACTGAGGCGTGGAGTCTTGCACAACACCAGTGTGGAGCCGCTATACTGAGTGGATGCGGCTTCACTGAGGCGTGGAGTCTTGCACAACACCAGTGTGGAGCCGCTATACTGAATGGATGCGGCTTCACTGAGGTGTGGAGTCTTGCACAACACCAGTGTGGAGCCGCTATACTGAGTGGATGCGGCTTCACTGAGGTGTGGAGTCTTGCACAACACCAGTGTGGAGACGCGATACTGAGTGGACGCGGCTTCACTGAGGCGTGAAGTCTTGCACAACACCAGTGTGGAGCCGCGATACTGAGTGGACGCGGTTTCATGGAGGCGTGGAGTCTTGCACAACACCAGTGTGGAGCCGCGATACTGAGTGGACGCGGTTTCATGGAGGCGTGGAGTCTTGCACAACACCAGTGTAGAGCCGCGATACTGAGTGGACGCGGTTTCATGGAGGCGTGGAGTCTTGCACAACACCAGTGTGGAGCCG
>NC_087176.1:20316590-20319090 GCF_035594125.1 Scylla paramamosain | reverse complement strand
TCAAATGTTCGCCCCTCACAAGCAGCGCCTTCCATCTCCTCCCCTTCCTGTCAGCCAGAATATCTTCCCTCAACTTTCCGTGCTTTCCCTACTCCAAGCTTCCCTGCCGTGTCTGTCTTTCCATCTTATGCATAATATTATTCTCTTCATTTCTCTCCCAGGGCTTATGAGTTTTTGCCCCACAGCACTCCTGCCGGGCTGCGGGGTTCTGGTCCTTAACTTCAATAAGATACACGTGATGTATTGCCCTCACATTCCCGCTGGCCTTGAGGTGTGTGAAGGTGAAATTTTATATGATCATTCCTCGTTTAATCACACCTGTATTATATTACTGCTATTAATTAAAAACAGATAGGTGCAGTATGCTATTTTTATATGCCTAACTACCTTAATCAAATTTGCAAAGGTGTAATTTTAAGTGACTCCTCTTTGCTCGACGAGAGAAGGTATCTTAAGTATATTAGCCGTATTTCTGTATTACTGTATTATATAACTGTCCTTAACTTCAATAGGACAGGTGTGATGTATTACCAATATATTACCTTTATATGTCTACTCGCCTAAATTAAAAGTGTAAAGGTTTAATTTCTAATGCATCTTAAATCTGTTTCGCATTTTCCATTATTCTATTATATTACTCTCCTTAACTTCAATAGGACAGGTGTGATGTATTACCAATATATTACCTTTCTATGTCTACTCGCCTAAATTAAAAGTGTAAAGGTGTAATTTCTAATGCATCTTAAATCTGTTTCGCCATATTCCATTATTCTATTATATTACTCTCCTTAACTTCAATAGGACAGGTGTCATACATTACCTTTATGAAGCTGCCCATCTTAATTACAACCTGTGCAAGATGTAATTTCAAGTGGTCGCCCTTTGCTTACTGACAGAACACAATCCATCTGTCCTTCCCATCACATTATTATTACAAGCAAGACTATTAATCCTGCATCCAGACTGAACTTAATCCTTACTGGTAAACTTGCTAGACTTAATGAGAGAAAAAGAGTTTATTACATCAAATGGCATTACATCACAGACAAAGAGAGCATTATCTTAAGTCTGTTTCCCCACTAAAGCACTTCTTATGTCCTGGTATTTAATTAACGAGGACAACACAACAACGCACCTGTCTGTACCACCACTTGACTTACACACACAAGAATAACATTAGCTCTCCACTCCTCGTTCAGTATTTCACCATTTTTAGTCAAGTTGGTGTATTTAATATCACACCCCTACCTCTCCTGAATTCAAATAATGATACAGTTTACGGGGACTTTACCTTCTTTCTTTACGAGTTTTCCTTTCATAATTATCAGTAAGGCACAATAACAGCACTAATTCTAACTAACGAGATGCTGAGGGCAAGATGTGGGAGGTATTTAACTTGTTCCCTCAATACCTGGTTAGATGAAGCCGTCATCCTCACTCATTTCACACTACAGAGACTCATTCAGCATATCAAATCTCTTACAATATTTATCTTTGTATCTGAGAATTCCTTGATTATCTTGTCGTGAAGTGGTGGCGTTGTTTTCTTATTCTCTTTTTGTCTGGTATCGTGTTCTTTATAAACTTCCATCTGTGTTAACAAGAAGGTGAGGGGAGAAGAAGAGCGTAGGGAAGAGGAGAGGAGATGATAAGAGAAACGCACACTTACGTATAACCTTCTATATTTGTTAATTCCTCTTCCATTTTTTGTATAATCCCTATCCTTAATTTACAGTATCAATAAGACAGGTGATAAAAACACTACCACCACCATCACCGCCTCTTACTTACCTGTTATCACATACCATTAAGACCCCATATACTCGTACTCTCTCTCTCTCTCTCTCTCTCTCTCTCTCTCTCTCTCTCTCTCTCTCTCTCTCTCTCTCTCTCTCTCTCTCTCTCTCTAATGGCTGGTAATTGAAGCCTTTGTTGCATGGATGTGTTAAGGGGAGGTGATATAGTGTGTGTGTGTGTGTGTGTGTGTGTGTGTGTGTGTGTGTGTGTGTGTGTGTGTGTGTGTGTGTGTGTGTGTGTGCGTAAGTATGACGCGCTGTAAGTTAATATCCTTTATAAAGAGGAACTGCACACACTTAAACCGTGAAAACATGAAATGTAACATACTTAGATGGTGCAGAATAATACTTACAAAGTCACGCCATTTCTTACACTGTAAAATATACTTAAACAGAAGAACATACGGTGAAAACAACACGTATAAAAGTAATACAAATACTTCAACTGTAAGGAAAATACGTATATGTTAATGGCAATACTTTTAAACACACACACACACACACACACACACACACACACACACACACACACACACACACACACAACTTCAAAAAAGCCTTTGATCTTGTTGATCACACTGTTGTCATCAGCAAGGCAGTAAGTCTGGGTCTCCCTCCTAACCTGATAGCGTGGCTAGCCGACTTCCTCACAGGGAGACGTCAGGCCGTTCGCTATCAGGGCTCTGTCTCTAATTTCCAACAGC
>NC_087176.1:20309090-20314090 GCF_035594125.1 Scylla paramamosain | reverse complement strand
ATCAATCTTTCGCGTGCTGCAGCAAGGAAAGCGGCATCATCCATGAATATTAAAACATGCAGCCACTTTAAAACCCATCGTTCTCACAGTTCTCTCTTATTAATTTAATCAAATCATTATCGTAAAGAACGAACAGTAGGCACGATGTTGGGGAGCCTTGTCGCACTCCTAGCGTGGCCGTGAACACCGCGGTGCCGATAACGCTCTCGGTCACACTGTACATGGCAGCGGTAACAGCCAACATCACCGTGCCACACCCCAAGCGTTTAAAGATTCGTACAAACATGTGCCTCGGTACCAGATCGTATGCTTGGCTCAAGTTAATGAATGTCACGAATAATTTTTCTTTCTCTAAGTCGGTCAGTATACGCGAAGTTACAATATGTTCGAGACAACCACGCCTGTTCTGTGCCCCAGCTTGTTCACGGTACGGAGTGAGCCACTTCTCTAATTTCGAACATACAAACATATCAAATAATTTAGCAATGCTGTTTATTACACTAATGCCTCTATGGTTCTTTGTGTCCTCTGTGTGTCTTTCCGGTCACCCTTCTGGAATATAGTGGAAAACTTAGCCCTAGTCCAGGACGTAGGGTGCTGAGCGGTGGCAAATATCGTACTGAACAGTTGTGATAATCATTAACCACTGAACTGGTAACAGCTTGAACACTCCAGGTGGGATGCCGTCCGGGCCACACGCTTCGTCTGCCTTGATGTGATCCACCTGGGCACTGACCTCACCAGGGGAGATCAGATCGTCTAAAACTGGAATCGACACAGTAACATCTCGGCATTGATCAGCACGGTTGCTTGTGGCAATGCCTAGTAAATCTTCGTAAAAATGCTTAAATTCTTCATCAATAGGCTTAACTTTATTATCATTATCATCCTGTGAACAGCCCTTCCAGTTGATGGCCTGCCACACTCGCCTGTTGTCCCTGTCCTGCAGCGGGAGGTGATATGAGTGTCCCAGCTCGTTTATTGGTCAAGAGGCTGTGACGTAGGCAACGGTGAGCGCTGATTGGCCCGCGTCCGGTGTTGGGGAGGAGTCAGCCACAACTTCACTTCAACATGTCCGCCCACCGGAGTCTTTTGCCTTGTTACTGATCATTTCGTCTTCCTGTACGGCTTTGCTGGGCTGGGGGCCTTTGTGGGGCCTTGTGGGGCTCTTACCCACTTCATACTGCCCGCTGGAGGAGCTGGGGAGAGGGGGAGGGCTGGGGAGGGCTGGACGATGGCTTAATAAAGTCAGGGATGGGGTTAGGCATGACTATAGAGGGCTGGGGAGAGGTGGGGAATGTTTGTGAGAAGTTGCGGAGGGTTGGGGGAGTTTGAGAAGGGGTGGGGAGGAATGGAAAGAGATGGGGAGGTCTCAAGAAGGGATGGGGAAAAGGAGAGGGAGAGAGAGAGAGCGTTATGAGAGGCATGAATACTGATGTTTGCTGCTACTTCGTGGTGGTGCTTGTTGTTGTTGTTCGTGGTGGTGCTTGTTGTTGTTGTTGTTGTTGTTGTTGTTGTTGGAGGAGGAGGAGGAGGATGTAGTTTTTGCGGGGGAAGACAATAGACGAAGTTTTAGCAAGAGGTTATGGGAAATGACTCGTCTATTTAAACATTAACTGTGAAAATCTTACGGTTCCTTTTCCTCTCTCTAGAAAATAATAAAAATCTAAATTGTAAAGTCTGATGTACAACACTTTAATGCACTTCTGGTCACTGGAAGACGCTTACCAAGGAAATGAATGACACAGGAAGCTTTCCTCATTGTTCATGGATAGAGAACCTGAACTCACCTAGAGATGAACTGGCTACACAATTTAATGAACTGAATGATGTATGGGACCTTCCTCACTGCCTGTAGCTAGAGAACTTGAACTAGAGATGAACTGGCTAGAGAACTTAATGAACTGAATGGTGAATGGGACCTTCCTCACTGTCTGTAGCTAAAGAACTTGAGCTAGAGATGAACTGGCTACAGAACTTAATGAACTGAATGGTGAATGGGACTTTCCTCACTGCCTGTAGCTAGAGAACTTGAACTAGAGATGAACTGGCTAGAGAACTTCATAACGAGACTTTCCTCACTGCCTGTAGCTAGAGAACTTGAACTAGAGATGAACTGGCTAGAGAACTTCATAACGAGACTTTCCTCATTGTCTATAGCTAGAGAACTTGATCAAGATGCACAGTCGTTGCTCTCTCTCTCCCTGCACGCTTTGAAATGCAACAGTACTCACGCAAGGAGTCTGTTTAAGAGAAATTCTGTGTGATGCATTCTGAGTTGCGTCACGTTGTATGAGTGTGTCTCCTGCTTTTTATGGAATGGGGCGTGAGTGCGTCAAGGATCGAACAAGTAACAAGCGGTGCGCGTGTGGGCGGCAAGAAGGCGTGTGTTGGTAATACTGCCGCGTGGGTATTCAAGGCTCCGTGGCAATGAGGATAACGAGGCTGTTGTTTTGTGCACCAACGTTTGGCAGAAAATCAATGTGTCTTTTAACTTATCGATCATTCAGTAAGTCTCCCAGTGTCTGTTCATCAACCTATCTATCTAAACATCTATCTATCTAAATATCTATCTACCTACTTACCGACCTACTTATTTATTTATCTAACTACCTACATATCTGCCTATATCACACACACACACACACACACACACGCACGCACGCACGCACACACATTAAAATTATCCACTGACATGACTAATGCTTAAAAGTCTAAACTCTCTCTCTCTCTCTCTCTCTCTCTCTCTCTCTCTCTCTCTCTCTCTCTCTCTCTCTCTCTCTCTGAGGGAGAGGGTGAAGGAAGGGGGTTAATGGCATATTTGTAATGTTTATTAGTCCTCAGATTGGGAGGGAGGGAGAGGATTGGGAGGGACGGAGAGGAAAAGGGAGAGGGAGGAAGAGGGAGAGGGGAGGGAGAGGAAGGGAGAGAGGGAGGGAGGGAAGAAACGTGGAAGCAAAGAAGGATGGAGAGAGAGAGAGAGAGAGAGGAGAGAGAGGAGAGAGAGAGAGGAGAGAGAGAGAGAGAGAGAGAGGAGAGAGAGAGAGAGAGAGAGAGAGAGAGAGGTAACGGGGGGGTTGGTGGACTCCATTACTTAAGAATGAGTCAATCCACACTAATGGTGAAACAGCGTGATTCTCTCTCTCTCTCTCTCTCTCTCTCTCTCTCTCTCTCTCTCTCTCTCTCTCTCTCTCTCTCTCTCTCTCTCTTACCAGCAAACCAGTATTTTCATCCTATTATTATTATTATTATTATTATTATTATTATTATTATTGTTATTATTATCATTATTAATATTATCAGTATAATTCCCTTTCTGTACCGTGCAGTTTCCGTGGCGGCCGTGGAGCAGCGCGGGCGTGTCGTGGACGAACACAACAGAACACTTGCGTGGAAACAAAGTGCGTGTGTATTTGCGTGCTTCCCCCTACGTCTGTGTGTGCGCCCATGTGTGTGTTTCCATGTGCGTGTGTGCGCGGCATGGAGGTAACAAATCTGGCTTGAAAATGTGGACGTGTGTGTGTGTGTGTGTGTGTGTGTGTGTGTGTGTGTGTGTGTGCGGGTTTGCGTGGGTGTGGGTGTGGGTGTGCGTGGGCGTGCGTGCATGTGTGTGGCTGTCACGTGCATGGAAGGCTTTGAAAGGAACGAGGAATATTGGTCAGTGACAAACAAAATAACACAGCATTGTGGAATTGAAAATAACAAGACAAAGAAACAAGAAAAAAAAAAACGGAATTTCACAACAACAACAACAACAACAACAACAAATAACAATACTGTGAAACTGAAAATAAGGAGGTAAGGAAACAAGGAAAAGAAAAAGCAGATTTTAAGAACAACAACATCATTAGCTACAAAAATACAACAGAACATGGTGGAATAAAAAAAAAATACATGGTGGAATAAAAAAAAAACATGGTGGAATAAAAAAAAACATTGTGGAATAAAAAAAGACAAGAAAAAATATATAGAAGCAGAATTTAAGCACCATACAAAAAAAAAAAAAAAAAAAAATTCGTGAAACATCTTTGAATACAAAATAAAAAAAAAGTGTTGAGTGTTAAAAAAAGAAAAAAAGACAAAAGTGTGCATATGGTTGAAGCAAATGAGTCTTACGAGAAACAAAAGGCAATCGTTTCCGGAAAATATGAGTATGATTGAGAATGATTTGAATTCAATTTTACTATAAAAAAAAAGAAAATAAAATAAAAAATCGTCATGGAAATTAAATACAGTGAAGACACGATGACATAATTATAAGATGGACAAACTTTCAAGTAATCGAGGAAAAACAAAGAAGTAACAGAAGGAATGGAAATAATAATAGTAATAATAATAATAATAATAATAATGCAGCAGAGAACTAAAACACTGGGAAGAAAGAAGAGGGAAGAAGAATAAGAGCAAGAACACAAGGGAAAAAAAGGGAAGGAAAAAAATAACGGAAGAAATAAGAAAAGTAATAATAGAATAAATAAGAAAAGTAGGAAAACGCTCAAAGAAAGGAAATAAATGAGCAAACAAACAAACAAACAAACAAACAAACAAACAACAAACATACTAAAATACACAGATATAGAAAAATAAGAAATGAAATAATTTACCATAAAATACAAAAAGTAAAAAACAAAGAAAAAATAAGAAAAAAGAAAAACAAATAAAAAGAAAAACAAATCAACAAGCAAGTAAGAAAAGATTACGAGAGAGCGAAAGAAAGAAAGATTACGAGAGAGAGAGAGAGAGAGAGAGAGAGAGAGAGAGAGAGAGAGAGAGAGAGAGAGAGAGCCCTGACACCACCACCACGATGTACGAGGGACCTGCAGCCTGTACTTACCAGAGAACCCCGCTGGACCTGAAGAGGGGCCTGCTGGGGTACAACCTGCAAAACAAGACACAGGGCGAGTACTACGGGAGGAGGAAGAGGAGGAGGAGCAGGAGGAGGAGGAGAAGGAGGAGGAGGAAGAGGAGGAGGAGGAAGAGGAGGAGGAAAAGGACAGGTT
>NC_087176.1:20299090-20304090 GCF_035594125.1 Scylla paramamosain | reverse complement strand
CCACGAACTCTTTACACTTAAGCTATTATTTGATCAATTGTCAGAAATATGCTTGTTACAACCTTCATCTGGTGTTCCTTCAGTGCATCCATAATACTTCTCTTTAGTCTCTGTGTAGGTATCACATTAACACCACACATCCTTTACGTAGCCTCACATTGAAGGTATTATTATATCTGTTATCTGATATGTACTTCTCGTTCCATCCATCGCCCTCATTGCTTCATTCAGTATTCAGTGCTTCTGTAATGCTTTTCATCCTTTTCCTCCACCATCTCGTCAAGTTATTCTATTCATTACATATTTCTTGTAGTAACCTAAGAAGAAAGTTACTATTGTATCTATTATCTGAAATATACTTCTTGTTACAGCCATCACCCTCATCGGTTCATTCAGTATTCAGTACGTCTATCATCCTTTTCGTTCTACCTCTCTACCATCTCGTCAAGTTATCCTGTTTATTACATATTTCTCGTAGCACACTAAGAAGCAAGTTACTATTATATATATCATCTAAAAGGTACTTCTTGTCACACCCACCACCCTTGTATTGCACCACCATAAGATTCAATACACTGAAACACCGAGCAACTCAACAGAGAGCTCAAATAAACCTGAGCACAGAGAGACAGGCACCGTGGCAAAGATTCGAACCTGGAAGCCGAGCACGGGAAACCACCACATTACTGAACAAGTCATCAGGAACACACCTCCGGACTTCTGTGTGTCATTGCCAGTTTAGTAGTTTAACAATTTACTGAGAAAGTTTGATGCACTTAAGTTATGATTATACAAGTTTAAAGCGGGGTAAATCAAGATAGCGTATCTTAACCTATACTTAAATATATAGTAATCTTAACCTATACTTAAATATATAGTAATACATTAAAGTACATCGTTGGAGGAGAAGAGGCGATGAAAATATTGATGGATGGAAAGTGGAGGTGATGAAGGCAGTGGGAAAAATAGACAGAAATAGATGGAAATACAAAAGATAGGAGACAAGAATAGAAAGTGATGGAAATACTAAAAGGACATAGCAAATAGAAAGTGAAAACAAAATAAAGATACTGAAAGACAGTAGAAGATAGAAAGTGGAAGTGATGGAAATACAGGAAAATAGGAGACGGAAGATGAGTAAGACAGAGAACCCAGGCATTATCATTACAGTAAATCCATCTGTCACCTCATACGATATAACAAATCTGGCAGAAATTAAACCATTACATTCTTCTAAGCAGCAAAAATTACATATAACAAAGAACACTAGGAACTGACACTGAACAGCGCAGTAGCGGAGAGAGAGAGAGAGAGAGAGAGAGAGAGAGAGAGAGAGAGAGAGAGAGAGAGAGAGAGAGAGGTAGGGGGGTTTAGTTCTGTCCCTCAGTGGGGGGTCGTGTCCTAACATATCGCTATAGTATTATATTGCCCATAGACTCGCCGCCTCTCTCTCCCCTATTTCCTTCTCCCTTCTTTTCAGTGTTCATCCTTTTCCCTTCCTTCTCCCTATTTCCTTCTTCCTATTTCCTTCATCCGTGATTCCTTTCCTCCTTCTCTTTTACTAATCTCCTTACTCCTTCCTCCTCCTCCTCCTCTTCCTCTTTCTCCTTCTCGTCTCTTATTGTGCATCTTTACTTCTCTTTCTTTTCTTCCTTTATTAATATTATTCCTCCTTCCTCCCTCCTCCTTCTCCTCTTCCTCCTCCTCTTCTCTCTTTCATTTTCATTTCTTGTCCATGTTCATCCTTATTCCTCTTCCTCTTCCTACTCTATGTTGATCCCTTCTCCTCTTCCTTCTCCTCCTTCTCTCCTCTTATCGTTCATTCTTACTCTTCCTCCTCCTCCTCCTCCTCCTCCTCCTCCAGTACACTGATACACCTTCTTTCTTCTTCTCTTCCTTCTACTTCCCCTCCTCCTCCTCCTCCTCCTCACCGTTCATTTTCGTTCTTTTCATTCCAGGTCCTCATAAACACCTTGTCTTTATCTCCCCCTCCTCCTCTTCCTCCTCCTCTTCTTCTTCCTTCTCCTTTTCCTCTTCCTCCTCATCATCATTCTTACACCTCAACATTCGTCATAAACACCTTTTCTCTTCTTCTTCCTCCTCCTCCTCCTCCTTCCTTTACCCAGAGGTTAAGATAATGCTCCGCGCTAACTGCCTAACTCCCTCAGCCAATCAGCTGCCGCCAATTATCCTGTTAGGAAGGAGCCAGTGGCGGGGTGGTAGTGATCAGATGGTTAATTGATGTATCGGGGAGGAGGAGGAGGAGGAGGAGGTGTTGGTAATGGTGGAAATGGTGGTGGTGGAGGTGGAAGATAGATAAAGAGATAGATAAGAGAGGTGGAGAGAAAGAAGATAGAGAAAACAAGGAGGAAGAGGAGGAGGAGGAAGAGGAGGAGGAGGTAATGGCGCTGATGGGTCATTAGAGGAGGCAGCAATTAATGGCGGGTTATAATGGCGCACTTTCATTAATATCTGGTGCACCGCCTTGTGTTCCTTAATCGGGTGGTGATGGCGGTGATGGTGGTGGTGATGGTGGTGGTGACGGAGATAATGGACTGGGAGGCAGGAACAGTGGTGGTGGTGATAGTGGTGATAAGCATGGTGATGGTGATAGTGGTGGTGGTGGTGCGGATATCTGTGAAGAAGGAATGGTGTTGGTGGTAATAGTAATGGTGGCGGTGATGGGTTTTCCCTGCTGGTGTCACTGGTAATGTGTTGTAGCCGTGTTCTCTCTCTCTCTCTCTCTCTCTCTCTCTCTCTCTCTGTGACACTTACTTATTTCAGCAGACGAGCAACAATGGAGGCAGGCAAAACCCACGATACTTCCACACACAAATCAACAACGCAGAATCCCGTGAGTGGATCTCCTCCATCTGCTTCCCCTTCGTTCCTCTCCCAACCTGTATTCCTCCGCTGACCCTCCCTTCACTCCTCCCCTCCCTTGGACACGTCACGCCTGCCTGTCACGCAAAGTTGGGTAATCTCTGTGTAATCATGAACATTTCAGTGGAGGTCTAAATCTTTTATTTGTTTGGTAAGTGTGGGTGAAATATTTACAACTGATGTCACTCGTTTATTCACTGAAATATAACACGGAACTAGAAAACTGGTGGAGGGAGGGAGTGCTGGTGGAGGGAGGGGAGAGGAAGGGAGTGGAGGGTGCAGAGTGTCAGGAAGAGGAAGAGCGAGTGTCGCAGGGAAAGTACTGGTCTGTGCTGCGTGTGGGAAGTGACTTTAGTGGCGGCGTGAAGGCCAGGACACGAGTGAGGTGCTGGCAGGCTGACTGAGGTGAGTGTGGTGAGGTGAGGTGAAGTAACCGTATACTTCCAGCCAGGCAAGTAGTGGCGGCCGGTAGGAACACCTCCAGTTGAAGTTTTCCTACTGAATTATTGTCATGTTTGTCTTGTCTCCTCCTCCTCTGCGTTGTTCTTCTTCTATTTCTTGGTCTTTCATCGTCACGTTCACTCATTTTCATTTCTATAAATAAACAAAATAACAATAACTTGCTTCCTATATTTTAAAACAACAAACTCCATCTTGCTCCCTCCCTCCCTGCCTCCCTCCCTCCCCGCTCAGCTGTTCAGTGACGACGTCTGCTCACACCGAGTCGCGCAGAGCAGGCTAACCACCTCACTAACTCGTTAACTCTTTAATTTTCATTATTTCACCCGATCTTTCAACTTGCTTCTTCAGTGTTTCAGTGCTTCAGACGCGTGCATAAATCACTGTTATATGTATTGCTGTATCTCGGATGTATCTTGAAGGGGGTGACAGGAGTGAGAGGGGAGGAGGGGGCAGGAAGAGGGAAAGGTGAAGGAGGAGGCGTGTTGCAAGGGTCGTGATGCCAGGGACGTGGTGAAGCTGAGCAGGAATCAGTCAGCAAGTGTGAGACGATGAGCACTAAGGCCTGTACTCTCAAACATTTCTGCGCCGCACCTCCACTACACTTAAAAGACTCTTGTTGAAGTCATTCGTGTATATATATATATATATATATATATATATATATATATATATATATATATATATATATATATATATATATATATATATATATATATATATATATTACGGTTCTAGTGACAGGCTAAAAATATTTCAACATTATGAACAGGAGAAACACTCTTGAGCATGGTTTATTGTTATGAGAATACTGTTAATACTTATCCCTCGGGTTAACAAGCGAGGAGACAAGGGAGGGTAAGGTGTGGAATCCCTGGTGTCTCAGTGTTCCTGCCTGCCTGAGTGAGGGATGTCACGCACCACCCACTGAGAACACCACCTTAGTTTTTTCCTCGCACCATTTAATTTAACTACTATCTGGGGATTTGTACCTTCAGTGGGCCTTTCTCAGACTTGTTATTACCCTGCGCCAGAGAAGTGGTTCAAATTTTCTTGCGTGGAACAGCAACACCTGATGTCATACGTCAAAAAAAAAAAAAAAAAAAAAAAAAAAAAAAAAATATATATATATATATATATATATATATATATATATATATATATATATATATATATATATATATATAATTGCATAGAAATACTAGTAATGTTAAAATAAAAGGAAAAGTAACAAATAAAATATAGTTAAAGTTTTAAGACATCAAGAAATTAAATCTAGAAAAAAATACAAATTAAGTGGTCTTAGATATGAATGTACTAATTACAAGTCCTTAATGAAAGGACAGTAAGGAGGAGGTGAGCGGTGAGGCCACGCGTACAAGTACCATATGCTCCCAGACTTTGCAGTAATGGGGAGAAGTTAAACGTTTTTCAAGGTCATAACTTACAGAGCTCCTCTTGAAAAAAAAAAAAAAAATTGCAAACAGAGCGAGACAACACGTGTCTGACATTGCGTGCTTTCCTTACTCTTGTGTTGGCTTACGAATTGCCACTAACTATGTCATCACTCATTGTAATTTTTTTTTCCTGTTATGCTCGTCGTCAGCTCTCTCTCTCTCTCTCTCTCTCTCTCTCTCTCTCTCTCTCTCTCTCTCTCT
>NC_087176.1:20276590-20296590 GCF_035594125.1 Scylla paramamosain | reverse complement strand
AGAGAGAGAGAGAGGATAATTAGGGATGCCTCGAGGCTGTAGCAACACTCCGTAATGGCTTCCTCTAGACCGCCATCTTGAATCTCTGTCTGCAAGGAGGAGGAGGAGGAGGATGAGAATAAGGAGGAGGAGGAGGAGGAGGAGGAGGAGGAGGAGGAGGAGGAGGAGGAGGAGGAGTAAGGTGGTGCTGTCGAGACGCGGCTTGGGAGAGAGAGGAGGGAGGAGAGGAAAGAAGAGAGAGAGAGAGGGAGGTATGGAGGAGGAGGAGAGGAGATATGGACGGAGTTAAGAAGGGAGGGAGGAGAGGAGAGATGGAAGGAGTAGATGGAGGGAGGGAGGGAGGGAGGGAGGGAGGAAAGAAGAGGAGGGAAGAAGGGAGGAAAAAAAGCTCGCAGGAGGAACAGAAAAGTTTGATATCTATAAAAAAGAGAGAATGTTGTGGCCATTGTTGAGAGACAGAGAGAGAGAGAGAGAGAGAGAGAGAGAGAGAGAGAGAGAGAGAGAGAGAGAGAGAGAGAGAGAGAGAGAGAGAGAGAGACGTTTATTATAATGAGACGATTATTGCTCATTAACTGTTTACCGTCTCTCTCTCTCTCTCTCTCTCTCTCTCTCTCTCTCTCTCTCTCTCTCTCTCTCTCTCTCTCTCTCTCGTGAAGGTGTGTTATATAGAGTGTTCAATAATTGTTTAGTTGTCTATGGAATCGTTTTCTTGATTTATAGAGGGCATTAGTTATGTATTGTTATTATTATTATTATTATTATTATTATTATTATTATTATTATTATGAACGTAATCACACGGTTGTCATTTGTAAGGAGAGTAATTATTGTGAAGTGAGTGAGACATGACGTGAATGATATAAGTAAAGTGAATGAAATGAAATGAGTGAATGAGAAGTAATATAAGTGAAGGAGGTAAGTTAATGAGTTAGGTGTAGTTTTGGTTCTGTATCGAAATTAATATACACTGAAATATAATGTGAGTTTGGCTCGTGACCAGAACACACTTAGGGAGAAAACTGTTTGTGGTTCTGTATCGAAATTAATATGCAATGAAATATACGGTAGTGTGAGTTTGTGTCGTGACAGGAACACACTTAGGGAGAAAATTAGTGTTATAGTGTTTATTACAGAAGTCACTGTTGTGGATTTTACAGGCAAGAGTTCTCTGTGATGTGTTTTTCTGCCTCTTCTGTTTATAACTCTTAAAAAATATATACATAAAATCAAATGCATAATGATAAGTGATTCAATGTTTTTCTTTTTTTCCCTCGATCTCTTTCCTCTTCGTGTTGTTTTTTCCTCTGTTACTTTTACTTATTATTCCATTTTCTTGCACTTCAAAAAAATAAATAATGCTGGTAAGATATTCGCTGTTTACCATTTTTTTCTTGTTGTCTTTGTTCTTCGTTTCCTTATTTTTCTTCTTTACTTTTCTTCATTATATTGTTTCCATTATTTTGATTTATTATTTTGTAGTGTTTCCTCTCTTTTGTCACGTTCTGTTTCCTTAGTTACTTTTCTCTCATGTTTTTTTTTTTCCCACTCCTTGTATTTTTTTTTCCTATTTTTTATTTTTTTTCTATGTTCTCGGTTTATATAATTTAAGTTGTTTATTCTTCCTTACTTTATTTTTAGTTTCCGTTCTTCTTTTCCTCCTCTTCCCTGTTTTCGCTTTCCTCTGTTTTCTTTCTTTCCTTTCTCGTTTTATCTCCATTTTTTTTTTTTTTTTCCTCTCCCCTTGTTCAATTTTGTTTCCCTATTCCTTGTTACTTTATTTCCACTTTCCATTCTTCCCTTTATCCAGTTTCCCTGTCTCCCTGTTTCCCCTTCCATCTCCTTCCTTCTCCCTATTATCATCTTCCCCTAACCCTTCGTGTGTGTGTGTGTGTGTGTGTGTGTGTGTGTGTACGGGCGCCTTATCCATCCTCATGTAGGCTCCATTAGGCCTATTGACCCAGCCTATTTGTGTACATAAGTTCAGGCATGTACGTAAACTACTGCTGTGTGTAAGTAAACTGGGTATTGTGTATGTGTGTATGTATGTATGTATGTATGTATGTATGTATGTATGTGTGTAGCTGTAGGGAAACTTTGTGCTATTTCATTCAAATTTATTGTTGATTTATTTTTTTATTTTATCTTATCTTATTTTTTTTGCTTGAAGGAAAATTTTATTCTATTTTTTTACTTGTAATGAAATTTTTTGTTAATTTTCTTTAATTTTATTATTTTCTTGGGGTAAGTTCATTGACTGTTTTTTTTCTGTGTTTGTTTGTATGTCTGCCTCTGTCTGTCTGTCTGTCTGTGGTTCTCTCTCTCTCTCTCTCTCTCTCTCTCTCTCTCTCTCTCTCTCTCTCTCTCTCTCTCTCTCTCTCTCTCTTTCTGTGTGTGTGTGTGTGTGATTTCACATAATTCTTCGTATTTTTTCTATAATAATAAAATACTCTTTGATTTTCCTCACAATTCCATCATAAACTACTGGGAAAACATTCACTCATATAATATATTTTCCAATTCTCTATAATATTTTCTTTGATTCATTGCGTCCATTAAACCCAAACATCATTCTTCTTCTCTTTACATCACGTAAACTGCTTCTCTTCTCCCATATACACAACCACAACCACCATCGCCGCTGCAACCACCACCACCACCACCACCACCACCACCACCACCACCACCACTACCACGACCTGTCCACCCTTCCTTCTTTCAGTCTATTCAAGGCCATTCCATCAAAGCTTCTCTTGATTAACTTCTCTCTCCTCCCTCCCTCTCTTCCTTCAGGCTATTTAAGGAAAACTTTTATTCATTAACTTCTTCCTCTTTTCCTTCAGTCTATTTCAGAATATTCCAGGAAAAATTTTCTCCTTTTAACACACACACACACACACACACACACACACACACACACACACACACACACACACACACACACACACACAAGCTCAGATCACTACCAGACCGCCCTAAGGAGACCTAACTAGTTTAGATAAGCTCAAATCACTATTGAACCACCTTAAGACCCCCAAACAAGCTCTAACAAGCCTGATAAGCCCAGATAAGCCAAAGCAAACCCAATAACCCTCGTAGCTAGCGTCACAGAGCTAAGGAGAGTTGTATGCAAAGATGTAACCCAACACAACCTTTTTTTTTCCTTTTGTACATTTTTTTCCCTCACCACACCCTTTATCATAACCACACAAGCTCAAATCACTCTCCTAATAAGCCCAGACGAGCACACTGACTCTCGCAGCGTTCAAAGTACATAACCCTGATTTAATCCAACATCTAAGCCCTTTATTGTCTAGTATACCCATCTTTTTACCCCAAACCCTTTATCGTAACGACATAACCCCAAATCACTCTTCTGGACACCCTTAATAACACGTAATAAGCCCAATAACCCTCGCAGCGTAGCGTCGGGGGGCTAAGGAGTGTTACATGCAAAGTCCACAAGCCTGATTTAATCCGTGTTTACGCCCTGCCTAGCCGCGCCTGAGTCTCCGGCGGCTGTTTAAGGCTTAGTGGGGCAGCGTCTTGGAGCGAGGCGCACGTGGAGTGAAACATTGGCTAGTCAAACACAAAGCGGCGATATTTCAAACCCGGCTACTCTCTTTTAACTGAGGGAGAGGAGGAGGAGGAGAAGCAGGAGGAAGAAGAGGAGGAGGAGAAGGAGGAGGAGGAGGACGAGTAGAGAAAAAGAGGCCTTGTTCGTCCTTTTATTATTTTGTAAAATGTTTTTAAAAGGAGAAATTGTGAGGCAAGGGCAATTATTGTGATGTATCTGACCTAGGGAGAGGAGGGAGAGGGGAGACTGTGAAGGGAGCGAGGGAGAGGAAGAGAGAGAGTTATGGTGGGAGGGAGAGAATTACTGGTGGGAAGGAGAAGCGAAGGGAGAGAGAGAGTCATGGGTGGGTAGGAAGAGAGAGAGAGAGAGAGAGAGAGAGAGAGAGAGAGAGAGAGAGAGAGAGAGAGAGAGAGAGAGAGAGAGGTACAATGACATGGTAGGTAGATTGCGAGTCAGACAGCCTGAGAAAGTAATAGACAGAGTTGGAAATCGCTAAGTGTATGGTGTGTGCGATGTGGTCGAGGGTGGGAGGGCGCGGGAGGCGGGGCGGTGGGAGAGAGACTGATAAATGTAAATACGAGTAAGTGAATAGGATAAACTGGTGGAGAGATAGATAGAGGAGTCAACAAGTGAATGAAAGACACAGATGCAGATACGAGAAGGTGAATGAAGTAAATTGGTGAATAGATCAATAGATAAGGAGTCAGTAAGTGAAATAGAATAACTGGGTAAGAAGTCTGGATGGAGAAATGAATAGGGAATCAAATGAATAAATGCGTTAATACAAGGAGTAGGTAACATGGAAGCTTGATAGATTGATTAGCCAATTAGTGAATAAATAACTAAATACAAAAAGAAGGCAAGGTAAAAAATAATGAAACGTAAGTGATTCGAGTAAACAGACTGATGAATAACTATATTAATAAACAAACATACGTGAATAAACTTTTCTCAGGCAGCGTGGTGGGTGACTAGGTGAAGCTCGGTAGTCAGGCCATTAGAGTCCAGTTGAAAGAGAGCCTCAAAAGAAGACAAAGTAAATTAATAAATAGGGATGAGAGGTGGAGACTGCTAGGGATGTTTTACTGAGGGCCTGCCACTTGTAGGCCTGAAGGCTTCTTGCAGCTTCCCTTACGCCCTCAAAACGTGTTCATGTACGAGTAGATGCGTAAACAGTTATATATTTGCTTTTAGTAGATACGCATGACATATAAGTAAGAAAACAAATATTTTAACTAAATTGCGAAAATAATGAAGAACTATGATGAAGAAACTTTGTCATGAAAAAAAAAAGGAACAGAATGAATATCAACGGTTTTAAGGTAGTGGATAGTGATGAATAACACACACACACACACACACACACACACACACACACACACACACACACACACACACACACACACACTTCAAACACATCACAAGATGTAATAAAAAGAAGAAGAAGAAACTGCAATAATAATAATAACAGTACTGGAGAATATCAGCATAATTTGGATGGAGTGTTGCACGCAGCCTGCATGTTGAAGCGCCTTGGCCTCTCACCAGGACTGTTTTCAAAGGCCACATAGATGATCAGTAGGATTCTCATCTCTAACTATTACAAGCTTGAACCCGTTATTTCTTATCCCATCTTGACTACTGACCTTGAGAATTTCGTTTGTTACACTTATTTACGTCACCAGTACCACAGAAAGACCTCATCAATCTCTTCTTAATTTTTTTTTGTCCTATCCTGACTACTGGTCTTGAGAATTTCGTTTGTTTACCGTTGATACATCGCCAGTACCACAGAAAGATCTCATCAATCTCCTCTTAATCTTCTTATCCTATCATGACTACTGACCTTGAGAATTTTGCTTACGTCACCCTTCTTGTCTTCTCTGTGGCAATGAAAGACCTATCAGATCCCTCTTTAAACAGACGCCTCACTGGAGACAAGTGAAAGCGTAAATCTTTCTTCATCAAGATTTAAGCCATTGTTTCTCTCTACAATCCTGAAAAAAGCACTCTTGGAAACATAACATATATGTATATTTCACGAGAACCCCTTAATGCATTAGAGAGAGAGAGAGAGAGAGAGAGAGAGAGAGAGAGAGAGAGAGAGAGAGAGAGAGAGAGAGAGAGAGAGAGAGAGAGAGAGAGAGAGAGAGAGACAGTAAATTATTGGTGTTTATCATAATTTTTTCCCATCATGTGCATTAGGGTTGCCATCCAGTGAGAGAGAGAGAGAGAGAGAGAGAGAGAGAGAGAGAGAGAGAGAGAGAGAGAGAGAGAGAGAGAGAGAGAGAGAGAGAGAGAGCGCTGATTTCATACCACTCATTGAATACATTATCACCAGTATCTCCCACGTAGGCCTGAAGAGAGAGGGAGAGGGAGAGGGGAGAGGAGTGAGAGGGAGGGAGAGTCACGGTCCAGCGGTCCTCACAGTGTGTAGCAGATTGTTGCTCCCGCGGGTCATGTCAGCCTGATCTGGTAACACAGATAGCCGCCACCGCCTCCTCCTCCTCCTCCTCCTCCTCCTCCTCCTCTTCTTCCTGAACCTCCTCCTATTTTTTTTTAGTTTCTTTTTTTGCTTTTTTCTTCTTTTCTTCTTATTTTTGTTGTTCCTGTTCGTCCTCGTTCTTTTTCTCCTCCGCTTTCTATACTTTTTATTGTCATCATCATCATCATCATAATCATTATCATCATCATCATCTTCGTCTCGTTGTTGTTGTTGTTGTTGTTGTTGTTGTTGTTGTAGTTTTCTGTTTTCACGTTCAAAATTTCCTCCACTCTTGTATTTTTTTCTCGCCCTCTTCCTCGTCAGTTTCCCTTTCCTCCTCCTCCACCTCGTCCTCCTCTTCCTGTTTTTTTTTTTTAATACACGTGAAGGGAACAGACGAAAGACGCAAAAACAAGAAAATGAAAAAAAATAAATAAAAATAATAAACACTCCCTCAAAAATAAAAAGGACAAGCTAAAAAAAAAAGAGAAAAAGAAAGAATAATTCAGCTAATGTAGTTTTTGGGGTGTTGGTAATCTCTTTGAAAATTACATGTTATGATGGCACTGATGATATTGATAGACACCTTGTTTACTGATAAGCAAAACTACACGAGGAAAACATTGGTGTAATTAAGATTAGTGTGGTTGCGAAAGGATGAGTGTGTGTGTGTGTGTGTGTGTGTGTGTGTGTGTGTGTGTGTGTGTGTGTGTGTGTGTGTGTGTGTGTGTGTGAGTGAGTGAGTGAGTGTGCACGCTTGATATCTCGACACACACACACACACACACACACACACACACACACACCTCAAGCTGACCAACAACAGACAGTGGTACGCTAAGATCAAAGCTTTGTGTGGCTTACAAAAGCACACTTCATCCCTTCCTTGCACCTCACACCTTCCTGCTAATCTCGCGGCTCAGGAGATGAACGATCACTTTGCTGCTATCTGTCAAACCTTTCCTCCCCTCCACACCACTCCGCTTCCTGCCTATCTGCCCGCTCCCTCCCTCCACACACTGTCCAGGCGATGGATGTTTTTAAGAGAATACTTAAATTTAAACCAAGATCCACCACACCCACTGACCTTCCTATAAAAATTTACAAGGAATTTGCTGTAGAGCTAGCAACACCGCTATGCTCCATAATAAACGCCTCACTCTCCCAACACTCTTGCCCCGCGGACTGGAAGACATCTTATGTCACTCCCATCCCCAAAACTTCCAGTCCTCAGTCACTCAATGACCTCAGGCCAGTCTCTATCACCCCCATCCCTAGCCTTATTTGTGAAGATTTTGTATATGACTGGGCATACACCAAAATTTGTAACACCGTGGATATCAGACAATTCGGAAATATTAAAGCCACCTCCACCTCACATTACCTGACCAGCTTCCTTGAATTCA
Organism: Scylla paramamosain; assembly: GCF_035594125.1. Taxonomy (NCBI): domain Eukaryota; kingdom Metazoa; phylum Arthropoda; class Malacostraca; order Decapoda; family Portunidae; genus Scylla; species Scylla paramamosain. The sequence continues at coordinate 20,289,125 of NC_087176.1, read as the reverse complement.
TCCACAGCCACCTGGACAAGCGAAACACCTCTCTAGCTGTTGCTTTTGTCGACTTCAAAAAAGCCTTTGATCTAGTTGATCACACTGTTGTCATCAGCAAGGCAGTAAGTCTGGGTCTCCCTCCTAATCTGATAGCGTGGCTAGCCGACTTCCTCACAGGGAGACGTCAGGCCGTTCGCTATCAGGGCTCTGTCTCTAATTTCCAACAGCTGACATGTGGAGTCCCCCAGGGGACCAAGATGGGTCCTCTATGCTTCCTCCTCCTCATCAACGACGCCCTCACCGACACCCCCCATCGCTGGAAGTATGTGGACGACTGCACCGTGGGCGTCCCAGTTTCCAACAAGAACCCGGACTACTCGCCACTGCAAGCAATTCTGGAGCGACTGCAGACGTGGACAGAGGAGAGCAGGATGACCATCAACCACAGCAAAACTGTGGTGATGCATTTCTGTACCTCCTCTGTACCAGTGCCCCCTCCCCGGCTCACAGTGGGCCCTCACCCCCTCCAGGTGGTCCAATGTGCCAAGCTTCTCGGAGTCACGGTGGACGACCAGCTGACCTGGAAGCAGCATGTCGCCAGCACCGTGAGATCAGCTACCTACAGGCTGTACATGCTGCGCAGACTCAGGTCGCTGGGGACGCCGACAGATGAGTTAAGGGGGGTGTACCTCACCTTCATCCTCCCCAAACTCATGTACGCCTCCCCAGCGTGGTCCTCCTCCCTCACACACACTCAACAGCTACAGCTAGAGAGTGTGCAGAAAAGGGCGTGCAGGGTCATCCTTGGCCCTGCATACACCACCTATGAAGAAGCCCTGACCACCCTGAGTCTGTCCAGAATATCCACCAGGCACCGAGAGGCTCTGGAGAAGTTTGGGAAGGGACTACTGCATCATCCGCGTCTCAGAGACATGCTGCCGCCCGACGCGCCTCGCCCTGTCCGTGCCACCAGACACCACAACAAAATAACGCCCCTGAAGGCGCCGCGCACGGACCGGTACAGACTCAGTGCGATTCCCACCATGGTGCGAGCCATCAATCGATAGTATTTCCCTCCTAGATTAGTCTTACCGTTAGGATTAATGTTAAGTTTTTCCCCATCCCCTATGTACATTTTCAGTTTGTCAACTGCCTAAATAATAAACCGTTTATTATTATTATTATTATTATTACACACACACACACACACACACACACACACACACACTTCCTCACAGGGAGGCGTCAGGCCGTTCGCTATCAGGGCTCTGTCTCTAATTACCAACAGCTGACATGTGGGGTCTCCCAGGGGACCAAGATGGGTCCTCTATGCTTCCTCCTCCTCATCAATGACGCCCTCACTGACACCCCCCATCGCTGGAAGTATGTGGACGACTGTACCGTGGGCGTCCCAGAATCGACCAAGAACCCGGACTACTCGCCACTGCAAGCAATTCTGGAGCGACTGCAGACGTGGACGGAGGAGAGCAGGATGACCATCAACCACAGCAAAACTGTGGTGATGCATTTCTGTACCTCCTCTGTACCAGTGCCCCCTCCCCGGCTCACAGTGGGCCCTCACCCCCTCCAGGTGGTCCGATGTGCCAAGCTTCTCGGAGTCACGGTGGATGACCAGCTGACCTGGAAGCAGCATGTCGCCAGCACCGTGAGATCAGCTACCTACAGGCTGTACATGCTGCGCAGACTCAGGTCGCTGGGGACGCCGACAGATGAGTTAAGGGGGTGTACCTTACCTTCATCCTCCCCAAACTCATGTACGCCTCCCCAGCGTGGTCCTCCTCCCTCACACACACTCAACAGCTACAGCAAGAGAGTGTGCAGAAAAGGGCGTGCAGGGTCATCCTTGGCCCTGCATACACCACCTATGAAGAAGCCCTGACCACCCTGAGTCTGTCCAGACTATCCACCAGGCACCGAGAGGCTCTGGAGAAGTTTGGGAGGGAACTACTGCATCACCCACGTCTCAGAAACATGCTGCCGCCTGACGCGCCTCCCCCGACCCGTGCCACCAGACACCACAACAAGATAACGCCCCTAAAGGCGCCGCGCACGGACCGGTACAGACTCAGTGCGATTCCCACCATGGTGCGAGCCATCAATCAATAGTCTCTTCTAGATTAGACTTACCTTTAGGATTAATGTTAAGTATTTCCCCACCCCCTCTGTACATTTTCACTTTGTTAACTGCCTAAATAATAAACCGTTTATTATTATTATTATTATTATTATTATTATTATTATTATTATTATTATTATTATTATTATTACACACACACACACACACACACACACACACACACACACACACACACACACAGATCACTAACAGTTAACAAAGCTTCATTATAACACGAGTGACCACACCGCTCTTTAACACGCCCCGCGGGGCGGGGCGTATTAAAGAGCGGTGTGGTGTTAAAGAGCTCTTTATCTTTATCCTTTTTCTCTTGCTTCTCCTTTTCTCCTTGTCCATTTTTTTTTTCACTTCTTCCATCCCAACTCCTTCCCTATTCCTCTTCCTTCTCTATCTTCACCTTCACCACCATCACAATCATCACCCTCACTTCCCTCACCATCCTATCTTCTTCACTCTTCCACTCTCACACTCCCTTACTCTAAAATTCTCCCTTTCCTTCTTTTCTCCACTTATCCTCTTCCTCCTTTCCTTCTTCCTTTCCCTTTCTTATTCCTTTTCTCCCTCATAGTCACTCCCTCCTTCCCTCCCTCGTAGCTGCAGTCCTTCCCTTCTTCCCTTCCTTTTCTTCCCTCACTTTCTCTCCCTCCCGGAATTGACGGCGTTAGGGAGAAGGAAGGCGAGCAGTGACGTCATCAGGGAGGAAGGGAGGGAGAGAGAGGGAGGGGGAAAACGCGCTACAGGGAGGGACGGAGGAGAGAAAGTAAGGAAGGGAGAGAAGGGAGAGGGAGAGAGGGATGCCACGTGCTGAGATATGGGTGGTGGGAAGGGAGAGGGAAGGGAGTGTTACCAGTAAGGGAGAGGATTAAGTGATTGTTGTTGTTGTTTTGGTCGTATTAAAACTGTCGCTGGAATGTGTAACAGCTCACAAAAATCACCTGCATAGAATATTAATTTTACTAACACCGACAAGGGAGGAAAGGCATCAATTAAAGAACCTGTTGTTATTATTACTCGTATTAACATTTCCACTGTGACAGGAGACTGTTAATGAAAATCACTGTGCTGAAGGAAGAACACGGATTAAAACAATATATTTTCCAGTTTCTTTCTAGTATAGTGTTTAAATGTGCATTGCTACGATTATTGCTTGAATTAAAACCTCCACTACGCTCTGTGTGAAATCTTTACTTGGCACCCATAAGGAAGAAACGGGATAAAAAATTGTAGGGTTTCCAATTTCGTGACTCCAGTGAAATGTTCAGAGGTGGATGTAGAAGAGAAGTGCCTGGAGTCACTTCGTGAACTGTGTGAAAAAAAAAAAAATGCGGCGAAAACATTGAGAGACGCGAAACAGGAAAGCTAAAAAAAAAAAAAAATCCGAATTTCATGCTTGTAGTGATAATATTAGAAGTGGACTTAGGAAAACAATGTGACAGAACTGAAAATTTGTGACAGACAACGATGCAACTCTAATGGTCAAATAAAGTAATTTAGATATAACTCATATATCTGACAATACACGGCAGGAAGAAAGAGAGGAAAAACCCAAGAGAAGCTTCATGGATGCAGTGAAAGAGGACATGCCTGTATTGGGTGTGACTGAGGGAGGCGCAGAAGACCCGAGCACGTTGGAGGAGGAGGCAGCCTACAAAAGTAGTAGTCATTTGGTGCTCAGATAAAAACACTCATTCTCAACTTAGCAAATACTGAAAGGGAAGGAAAAAATAAGCCGAAATTGTAAAAAGAAAAGAAAATAGTAATTTGGTGCACTCATTCTTAACTTAGCAAATACTGAAAGGGAAGGAAAAATAAGCCGAAATTGAAAAAAAAAAAAGTAGGATTATAGTAATTTGGTGCACAGATAAAAACACTCATTCTCAACTTAGCAAATACTGAAAGGGAAAGGAAAAAATAAGACGAAATTGAAAAAAAAAGTAGTATTATAGTAATTTGGTGCACAGATAAAAAAACACTCATTCTCATCTTAGCAAATACTGAAAAGAAAGAAAAAAATAAGCCGTAATTGAAAAAAAAAGTAGTAGTAATTTGGTGCACAGATAAAAAACACTCATTCTTAACTTAGCAAATACTGAAAGAAAGGAAAAAAGAAACCCCAATTGAATCTTATCAAACACAAATTATTTAAAACGCAAACTAGAGATAACATTTAATAGATATACATAAAAAAAATAACAATTTGTATATTAGTAATACATATGTTGTTCTTCAGGCAAGAAACGCGAAAGAACAGCATGATACAAGGGAATGGAATGAAATGTATCAGGTATTTGTGTCAGGAAAAAAAAAAAAAAAAAAACGAGAATATTAAAGAGAGATATGGAAAGCTCAAAGTATCAGTGTGCATCGATATTCTTGCATCAGGGAACATGAGGAGCTTTTCAGAGCAACATAAAAGGGAACAGAACGAAAAGGATCAGTTACGAGTGTCAGGAAAAAAAAAAGTGTTAAGGACTGGGAAGGGAAGATCAAAGTATCGGACAGTCAGTAACAGTGAATATCAGATAAAATAAAGAGTCAATAAGTATGAGGCCATTAGGGAAGGTATCAACACGTTACAGGGAGAGGATTATGGTGTGGCAGGGTGTGAGGGAGAGGTGAGGGAGTGAAAGGGTCAATGGCAAGTGTCACAGGGGGGTCAGGAAGGCACGTGGCAAGGAGGGGAGGGGGAGACTTACTACTTATCGTCCTGATGGTTTTATTGACCTCCCCATGACCTCCCCCTGACCTCTCCCTTTGCCTGATCCTCCTAGCCTCCCTGACCTCCCTGACTCAGCTCAATAAACACTTAAGGTCACCCTTCCTCACTCCTTCCCTCCATTCCTCTCTCTTCCTCTTACTCTTCTTCCATTCTTCTCTCTCTTTCACTCCCCTCTCTCTCTTTTCCTCTATTCTGATTCAATTTTCAATCACATTTCCTTCATTTTCTCCCTCTTTCATTTCTCTTACTCCTTCTCTCTCTCTTTTCTCCCTTTTCTTCCATCTTGTCTCTTTATCAGTCTTCTTTCTCTTTTCCTCCCTCTTATTCTTTTATTCTTTCTCTTCCATTTCCTTTCTTTCGCTGTTCACCTCTCTATTACTCCTCTCACTCTCATTCCCTCTCTCTCTTCTCTTTTTTTCCTTCCTCTTCCTCTTCCTCTTTTCAGTTTTTTCCTATTTTCTTTCATATTTTTTTCATTCTTTTCACTCATTCTAGTTTTTTTTCTCTCTCTCTCTCTCTCTCTCTCTCTCTCTCTCTCTCTCTCTCTCTCTCTCTCTCTCTCTCTCTCTCTCTCTCTCTCTCTCTCTCTCTCTCTCTCTCTCTCTCTCTCTCTCTCTCATGTTTATTTCAACAGTTCAGGTCAAATATATTACAAGGGACGAGGCACTATATCTGGCTACCTTAATAATAATATCACATCAGCCAACATAGATTTCATTAAGTCCTTCGTTACCCTCGAATCATTAAGAGCAAACCCTTTCTGGAGCAATTCATTATTTCTCGATGGAAGAATTTGCAATGACTTTTCTCAGGCATTTTTTTTTATCATCACGTTATTTACTTCATGATAAACACCTCATATTCATTCTCATTCTCATTCTCCTTCTCCTCCTCCTCCTCCTCCTCCTCCTCCTCCTCCTCCTCCTCCTCCTCCTCCTCCTCTTTCTCCTACGTCTTCTTATCTTCCTCCTCGCCTTCAGCCTCTCCCTTACCCTCTGCTTTTTATTTTCGCCCTAACCTAACAGCTCAAATATCTCCCTCACTCCCTCACTCCCCGTCACAAACTGGTTTGTCCCCTTACCTTCCCCTCGCCGCTTCTGTAACAGCTTTACGTTGTCTTCAGAATCTTTTTTTTTTTTACATCGCAGTCACGTTAAGGGGGAGAGAGGGAGGGGGAGAAAAAATCTGGGGAGGTAATTCCGTTTCCTCGTAAATTCACCACATCTGTGTCCACCACACGGAATGAAAAATTGTCTCTTATTTCTCCCCTCTTGTTTTGGAGGGCGTAGGTGGAGCGGGTGGAGAGGAGCGAAGTGGGTGGTGTGTGGAGCAGTAGGTGGAAGGTTGATAACTCCTGCCACTGGTTTGGTGTGTGTTTGTGTGTCGTTGTGTTGGTCTCGCTGAGGGGAGGAATATTTGTTGTTGCGCCTCATTATTTATTACTCGCTAGAGGGAAGTAACCTGAAGGGCGCGCTGTGAATGGTGTACTCAGTGGTCCTCTGTGATAAGTAGGCGCCATTCATCTCACTCTTCCTTTCTCATTTTTTTTTTCTCGTCACTTTTATCACTTTAGTGTGTAGTCTTCACTTTGTCTTGGTTTCAGGTTATGTAAGTTTGTGCTCTCTCTCTCTCTCTCTCTCTCTCTCTCTCTCTCTCTCTCTCTCTCTCTCTCTCTCTCTCTCTCTCTCTCTCTCTTTGGCTTCCTTTCTCGTCTTCTTCGACCTCCGTCTCGTCATCTTGGACCTCCTTTCCCTCCTCTTCCTCTTCTCTCTCTCTCATACCCTCATGCACCTCTTCCTTCTTCGTCTTCTCCTTATCCCTTCCTTCCTTGCTTCCTGCCTTGCCCAACACCTCGCCGCCATCCATCACCACGACCACCACATCAAGCGGCAGTGATCAGGTGGAGACTAACCATACTTCCTCCCGCCCTAGTTATAGCGTAAGGGAGCAAATCATTCCTACCTTCCCCTCGACCCTATATATAATACGCACATTCCCCTCGCGCCCTATCGATCCAGGAGAGGTCAAGGCATCGGCACAGGGAAGGACGTTATGCAGGAAAGGAGAGGAGCAGGAAGAAAGCATAAGAAAGTGATACGAAAGTGAACGAAAAGGAGAGATCATAAAAAAAGAAAATAGGAAACGAAGAGCGATAAAAACAGAAAAAGGGAAGGTGTTGGTGAAGATAAGAAAGAAAGAAGAGAGAGAGAGAGAGAGAGAGAGAGAGAGAGAGAGAGAGAGAGAGAGAGAGAGAGAGAGAGAGAGAGAGAGAGAGAGGAAGTGAAGGAGAGGAGAGATGAAGGGCAACTGGATGGAAAGTAAAGACAAATGCAGAGGAAAGGAAAGGAAAGAGGAAAATGAAGGCAAAGGAAAGAGCAAATGAGAGAAATAGCGGAGGGCATGCTTTACTTCGCCAGCCCAAGTGGAAGCTAATTACTTGTCTGTCTCTCCCCCTTCCTCTCCCTTCTGCCGCACCCTTTCCTCTTCCTTTATTACCCTCCACATTCATCTCATTTTCTCTCTATCCCTCCCCTTTATTCTTTCCTTCCCTATGTTGTTCCTTCTGCTATATACAGATATTCTCTCTCCCTCTCTCCCTCCCTCCCCTCTCTCTCTCTCTCTCTCTCTCTCTCTCTCTCTCTCTCTCTCTCTCTCTCTCTCTCTCTTAATACGATTTAATCTCTCTCTTCAAGAACAGCGACGTGTAATCAAAGGTGCATTAACTTCTCTTAAGCACAACACTCACCATCATTACACTCCAGCCGCGTTCTATCATTAGGTGTTATCAAGATTGTCTGATGCCTGCAATCTTTCTAATTTTATGGCCACTACATTCTTCCGGCTTCTTAAAGCTGATGTGTTGCTGTATTTATCCTTTTTTTGTTGGTTTTTGTTTTCCCTGTTGTGTGTGTGTGTGTGTGTGTGTGTGTGTGTGTGTGTGTTTACCCATTCATTCTTTATATTGTCTGTGCCGTTGTTTCCCTCCTTGTTTTTTCTTGCTCCTCTTTTGTTTGTTGTCCTCTGTATTATAATGTTTATCAATTTGTTCTTCATATTATGTGTACCAGTGTCTTCCTTCTTTTTTTCTCTACCTTTCGCTTTGTTATACTCTTTTTTTACGATGTGTAAGATTATATATTCTTTCTGTGCTTTGTTTTTTTTTTAATTCTTTTTATAATCTTATGGCCACACGTATTTTCATGTTCGGTTTTTTTTCCGTGCTCTTTCTTTGTTCTCCACACTTATCACTTCTTTGTGTGTTTTATTTTCTTTTGCTTGCTGGTTTAGGAATCATTTCCTATTTATTTCACACTTCACTAAATAAAAAAGGGAGTTCCATTACTTTCAAGTTAATACTTGTATTTGTCTTCCGCACTCATGAATTATTCTTGCTTTTCCTTCTTTTTTCATTTTATTTTATTTTACTATGCTTTTTATCACAGACAAAAAAAAAATTCATATAATTTCTAGTTGATATCAGTGTTGCATTTTTAGAAAGTGTAAGAAGGATCTTTGTTGTTCTTTTTTCCTTGAATTTGCAGTGCTCCATATTGTAAGACAACGCAGGTTAGAACTTTCTGTAGCTTATATTTGCGGCTTTTTCTTTACTTAGCAGCTTTAGGAATAGTAGCTCTCCTCTTTTCATCGGTGTGATTATTTTGCTCTGCCACGTATTACAAAAAAGAATGCAGGTTTACTTTTCCTGTGGCTTATGTACATTTCTTTCTTCTTTTAGCAGCTTTAGAGATAGCGGGTCATTTTGTAGTGTTCCTACTTATTAATTTGTTCTGGTATGCTTTTTATTACACAAAGAAAGCAGGGCTAACATTATTATTATTACTGTTGTTGTTGTTGTTGTTGTTGTTGTTGTTGTTGTTGTTGTTGGCTGTTCACGTTCCTTTGGTGGACGGTTTCGCGAGTGACTGCTGTGAGCTGACAACAACCACAGCAACCACAGTCAACACGCCATTGTTGCTGACGCGGCGTGGCACTCATGCATTACAAATCTGACACGCTCCTCCGCTACTGTGATTCCCGATAACTCGACTGTATTTCACGTCATTTTTCCTTTACAACTGTGCCGCGTCAACGAAACGCTCAAGACGGTTCTTTGTCACCGCGGTTCACTATTGTCCGGGTCTCCGTTGACGAGCCTCGGTCACTCATCGTGTTCTGCTAAGCGATGCATTTCCGTTTTAAAAGTATGTTCGGTTAAATCAGGTTCGATTGCGGTGTTCTTTCAATGTTGTTCTTTGTCCGATAACGTCCCCCAATAAGTTTTTCTGTTCGCTTAGGTTAAATTGTAGTGTTTTCTTAATGTTGTTCCTTGTTCGGTCACGTCCCGCGATGCATTTTTTTTCTCTTCACGCAGTTCTCTGTTCACTTGGCTCAGTGTTGATTTCTACTGATGGATTTTTCTTTAATTAGGCTCCATGTTTGTGCTGCTCTCTATTGATGGATCATTGTTAATTAAGTCCTCTGTTAATATGGTTCCCTGCTAATATCGTTTTCTGTTGGTGTGGTCTCTGTAAATATAGGTCTGCGTTAACGGAGTTGTCTCTTATCTCGGATCTCAGTTCTGGCGGTTCTCCGTTAAAGATGCCAGCCCCCAAAAAGTGCAGCCAAAAAAACATTATCCAAAATCATGAGGAGTGTCTTGAAGCTTCCAGCATGGAACAGCTCCGGTCAACGTTCAAAGTCTCTCTTAACGCGGGTCCCTGTCAGTGCGTTTCTCTGTTGCCTTCCTCCCGTCAGCCACAGCCGCCTGCCACGTGAGTCAGCGGCCCCATCACGAGGGGAAACTGAACTATTACTCCCATCCCAGGCGGCCGATTTATGTTTTCCTCATGTGACCTGCTCCCTCCTGCTCCTCCTCATCCCCTCCCCCAGCCTGCATGAGGGAGAGAGAGAGAGAGAGAGAGAGAGAGAGAGAGAGAGAGAGAGAGAGAGAGAGAGAGAGAGAGAGAGAGAGACGCATAAACCTACGTATATCTGCTCTTTCCTATAAAAAAAAGTACACCTATGCATTAACAACTGAAAAAAAGAGATAAATAATAGAAAAAGTCAAGACGTGCAATTGAGTGAAGCACATTGAGCAGCATGCAGTTATCACCATCGCTACCATCACAACCATCACCCTCATCACTATCATGGCGGAGAGGAGGAGGATAATGATGAAGAAAGTGTTGGTAATGAGGCGGCGCTGCTCACTCAACACCTCCTGTGAAGTCATTACAGCCTCCATAATTACCCAGCTGACAAATCCGCCGCGCCGCACCGCACATTTACAGCCGATCAATATGGAAACACACCCGGAGAAACACCAGGAGAAATACCCTCCCCATTCTTGCAGCAGCGGTACCTTCAGCGCCTACTACAGGAGAGGAGGTGGTCGGGTTCCGATCGTCTCGCGGCGCGCCACATACGAGTATGCATCGCAGTCTCGCTCGGGTGTTCGCGGGAGCGATTACCACATGCACTTCGGCAAACGAGGCGACCAGTCGTGCCTCCGTCGTTATGAGGAGAGCAGCGGAAAGGGCGTGAGGCTTCCGGTGTGTGTGTGATTAAACGTATTCACAAAGACTTTACCTTCATCTTGCCTTCCTCTCTCCTGTTTCTCCTCCTCCTGTGGTCATCGTAAGCCTTCTCTTCCTTTCAGCACACGTGGTCCTCCTCCTCCTCCTCTTCCTTTCCTCCCTTCTACCTTTAATCCTCCTCTTCCTTCAGTCTCCTCTTCTTCCTCCTCCTCCTCCTCCTCCTCTTCCTTCTTCTTCTCTCCATTCCTGTCCGCCATCACCTCCACCTCCTCCTTCCTCTTTGTTATTGTAATGAGAGTGCTTTGTCAGCTGATTCTGTCTGGATATTCTTCTTCCTTTCAATTTCCTCTTTTCTTTGGGTGAAATTCTGCGAATAGGAAGTAGCGGCACGAAGGTAAACAGGTGCACAGGATTGCAGGAAACAAAACGGAAGGAACACTGAGAAAAAGTGAGACAGCGTAAAAGATATACATGGAAAAAGGAGAGGATAGGAGAGGAGGAAAGTTAAAATTTATTCCTGTCTGCGTTCTTTCCCCTCATCTTCCTCTCACTCACTTAATTCATCCTCCTTCACTCACCCTGCCTGTCCTCCTCCAGCCCTCTCTCAGCCTCACAATGCCTGCCTCTCCACCTTCTCCACCCACTCCACACTCCAGCCTGGCACGGATGCACCGGGTAATCGAAGGCTCCCTGGCAAGGCGACGTGCTTGCATACCTGAGTTTACCTTCACCTGGCCTGGGGTGAAAAGTCGATGGTACACTCTGGGTGAAAACTTGAGAGAGAGAGAGAGAGAGAGAGAGAGAGAGAGAGAGAGAGAGAGAGAGAGAGAGAGAGAGAGAGAGAGAGAGAGAGATTCGTGTGTATCATAACAGACTTAGAAGGCAAAACACGCCCTTTGCCCTAACACTCTGCGCCACTCACTGCTACTTAGAGTAACATCAGCATAAACAGCTTCTCTTTTTGTTACGTTTTTTTCTGTGTTCCATAATCATCCGTTCGCTCTAAAGGGTCGGTGCTCTGGGTGGACGAAGCGTTTCAATCCCTTTCGTGTGTAGTTCCATTATTTAGTGGCGGTCGTTAATCAAAGGCGCCCGCAGACACCCACACACTATGCCACCGGTCACTGCTCACTCCGGGATCCGAACAGGAGGGCGAGACACGCTGAGTGGAGCTTCATCGGGTTGATTCGGTTTCCAAAGCGAATCCACTAATCTATTGTTACGAATTAAGCCTGTTTATTTATGTTCATGGCCGCGGCGGATTTTTTTTTTTTTTTTACTATTTATCGGGGATTGCTGCCTAATTCTAATCCGTCAGATTGTGTTTCTGAATTTCGTCACTGAATGTGTTATTGTTATTGTGTTTCCTGAAGATGAGATGAACATTAATTTGCTTCTCTGTTATTATGAGAATGTGTGTGTGTGTGTGTGTGTGTGTGTGTGTGTGTGTGAGCTGAGCAAACAAAAGAAACGCATCATGACGCTGAAAATAAGACTAGACAAACAGACAAAGAGAGAGAGAGAGAGAGAGAGAGAGAGAGAGAGAGAGTGGTGGAGTACAGAGGCGAAGGAATACAACACACACACGCACGCACGCGCGCGCGCATACACACACACACACACACACACACACACACACACACACACACACACATCACTTTATTTCAGTGGTTATCAACACGTTGTACACTTCCCAGGACGGTGACCTCAAGACTTAGAAACACTTAACGTAACCTGACGGGGGGAACACCTTCTTTCTCCCGCAGCGCAATGGACCAACACGAATAGCTGGAGGTCGGGGGACAGGCGCGCGAAGGCAGACGGCGACAGATTCGTGACTCAAAACAAAAGCATCGTGACAGCACAAGTGGGAGCGTCCGTCATTCTTCACTGCAAGACCTCAAGTGCGACTGGCGGCCTGGTAAGTGACGGAGTGTGTCAGCAAGTTACCTTAAGATCTGAAGCTCCTGTGGGGAAGTGTCGGTACCTTGATGTGACCGAGGTTGTGTTGATCTCTCGCCAGTATTCTTAAACGCTTTTGTTCTTTAATTAAGAGTATTTTTAAGGGATACAGCGATGATTTATTGAATTTTCTTGTGTCTGAGTTTGTTATTAAGACTATTTTCAAAAGCCACGCAT
>NC_087176.1:20264090-20274090 GCF_035594125.1 Scylla paramamosain | reverse complement strand
TGGCAAGGTGTCGCGTGCGTTGAGTGTCAGGCCAGGGGTTCGATCACCAGCCGCTCTCTCTCTCTCTCTCTCTCTCTCTCTCTCTCTCTCTCTCTCTCTCTCTCTCTCTCTCTCTCTCTCTCTCTCTCTCTCTCTCTCTCTTTGGCCCTATATTTAGCAGTGCGAATTCCAGGCACTGCAAGTGTTTAGCTGAAGGAAAATGTCACGTTGCGAGAGAGACCAGTGTGTAATGACTCTTGGATTGAAAATATTGAAGTGCAGTTGTGTGCATGACCTAATGAAGGTGACGCCAAGCACACTCATTGATTTAACGGTAAATTTTTTTTAACAATGAAGATGAATAAATCAAAGTCAATAACATTAACAGTTAATCATTAAGCAATATATTAGCTTCGATTACTAATTAAAAGTTAATAAAAAAACTGACATGGAATAAAAATCATAAACCAATATTTCCTAAACTCTTCAGTTCTTCCTTATTTAATGAATTGAAGTAAGATTTAATTAATTTTCATGTTCATTACAAATCAAGCATTCAGCGCTTCACATGCATGCATATTCACAGACAACAATAATGTTAACGAAACACAGATGAAGCACAACACTCATGATTGCAGTCGTCCAATCAGTCCCTAACATCCTCGTCCATATTAAACACGATGACGCCCAAAATATTTGTTTGCAATTACACACATGCACGAAATATTGCCATACACTCTCATTAAACCCTGCTGGTCATGATGTCGGGCGGCCACCACTGCCTGACACACACACACACACACACACACACTCGTTCATCATAACACGCCTACAATTGAGTAACAAGACTGAGGATGTATTGTGTGTGGCGGCGCAGGTATGGGCTGTCTTATCCCAGCGGCGAGCTAGTATTGTGGCGCCATTGTGATACCATTGCAGTCAACACTTCACCGAGTTTTTTGAGGCCACGGATGATGAGTCGCGGTAATACGGCTTGAGGGTGGCGCGGCGAGCGGCGGCACGAAGCTCGGCGCTCACTCCTGGCGGAGAGCCTGCACCTGCTGCCTCGTCCACACACACACACACACACACACACACACACACACACACACACACACACACACACACACACAGTATACACTAGGCACTTTATCCTTCTATCATATTCTTGTGCCGAAATCCGAAAACCCTATACTGAAATAGATTCCCATAAGACGAGTCTGTGGAAGGATTTGTTGCCCATCCACCCACCTGACAAATCCTGCACGATATCAAGGATGCTTTATCTATCTATCTATCTATCTATCTTTCTATCTATCTATCTATCTATCTATCTATCTATCTATCTATCTATCTATCTATCTATCTATCTATCTATCTATCTATATATATATATATATATATATATATATATATATATATATATATATATATATATATATATATATATATATATATATATATATATACACTCTTCCAAAAACAGAGAAGCATCCTAAACAACAAAGACCTAAGATAGTATCAGCCGAGAGAGAAGGAAGGCAACAGAAAACGAGCTACAAGACCGCTTACGGAGCGAAAACTATGGCATGGTGGCATGAGGTGGTGGTGGTGGTGGTGGTGTTAGGGGGTGTGAGGGAAGCACACGGCCATATACACGGTCATTATACACTCTCTCTCCCTCTCTCTCCCTCTCTCTCTCTCTCTCTCTCTCTCTCTCTCTCTCTGGTGTAAGCATTTCGTCTCCAGGGCGATGCATTACGAAGGAAGGGGGGAGGGCGTAAAAAAAGGCGCGGCAGGAAGGAACACCGTGCAAGATTTGGATGCGGTTTAAGGTAAATACCCATCACGGGCGGGACGCATCACCATCACCGGAATTTTACTGATAATTCCCGGCTGGAGAAGGCAGGAAGGGACCGAGAAGGGGGAGGAAGGCAGTATTTAGGGCAATGGCGGCGTGGGGAGCTGCGGTAGGCAGGCAGTATTGCTTATTATTGGATAAAAATAATGTCTTTTATGTTTATTTAGGAGAGCTTCGGCAGGATCCCTTTTCTCACGCAGGGCCAATTAAGGAAAGCTGGTGCATGATCCTTTTTCCCGGTGTCGAGCCAATTACGAGCACCTAGGAGTTGGGCGCCAGGTGAGTGTTCATTTCACTAGTCCGGGGATCGCCATGCCGCCAAGACTTATCTTTCCGAGTAACTTTACATTTCAGCATAATTTATTTTCAAAACTTTCGAGGCGACTGGGGAGCTTTGCCAGGCTTTCACTGAATATAAATATGCGCTGGAAAGCTGGAAAAATGGCTGGTGCACACACACACACACACACACACACACACACACACACACACACACACACACACACACACACACACACACACACACACACACACACACACACATATACACACACACATACACACACACACACACACACACACACACACACACACACACACACTTCTACCCATTCTTGTGACGACCTGTGGCATGGAAACGCACAACAGTCACACCAAATCCCCACAAAACACAGAATGTAAACACAAATAACAAAAAAGACAAGTAAAAAATGCAAACACGGACATCAGAGCTTGGCGCATCAACATTCATCAAAAATAGAAAGAGAAAGAAAAAAAGAGGCGCAGTTTTTTTTTTTTTTTTTTTTTTCTGCATTAGATATGTTTCAGGGAGGGTCTTATTGAAGGGGCTTTGTAATTTTTTTTGTCATAAGTTGAACTCCTTAGCACGTAATAAATACATAGATAGATCAATAAGTAAATAAATAAGTAAATGAATAAATAAATATCGAAATGAACAAATAAATAAATGCATACCCGAATAAATAAATACACAAATAAATCAATACATAAGTAAATACATAAATACACACATACATAAATAAGCAAACAAATAAATAAATAGATAAATACATAAAATAAACAACCAAATAAATAAATAAACAAATTCAAGCCCCATCAGCAAATAGGTTTTATTCCCCGGTATTTCCACAATGGGAGACCAGGCAGGGAGCGAAGAGCGAACGAAGAGCACCAACCCACGCACGCCTCACGCCAACAACTTCACGCCAACATCTCCAGCGGGCGACCGATGAAATACACGTGGAGCAGCAAACCTCTACACCCACACCTGGCCGCGATAAGAAAGTTTATTGCCTGAAACCTGACCGAAAAAAAGTGGCTCTCGGCAAAATTTTCTGGAATACTTTAAACTAGTGAAGGAAAGGGAGAGGGAAGGAGAAGGGGAGAGGGAGAGGGGTGTGAGGGAGAAAGCAGTGGTGGTGGTGGTGGTACTGCTTCTCCTCACATCAAGCCATCCTCCCAAGTTTTGACACACGCCTCGCTTGCATTAAATAACCGGGATATTACTTGGCGGAACCTTCGTGGCTTCTGAACTCCAAACAAGCATACTGGTGTATGTTTTACGGGTATATTTTTCTAACCTAACCTAACCTAACAGTAAACTGATATATGTATCACAATTTCTCTTAGCTAATCTAACCTAACCTAACCTAACATTACCTAACTAAAATCATTGGTAAACGAATAAGTAAACTCGTTCTCTCTCTCTCTCTCTCTCTCTCTCTCTCTCTCTCTCTCTCTCTCTCTCTCTCTCTCTCTCTCTCTCTCTCTCTCTCTCTCTCTCTCTCTCTCTCTCTCTCTCTCTCTCTCTCTCGCTTTGATTTAACTCAACGTAACCTAACTTGAATCTGTAATGAATATACGAGACTAAAGGATTCTCTCTCTCTCTCTCTCTCTCTCTCTCTCTCTCTCTCTCTCTCTCTCTCTCTCTCTCTCTCTCTCTCTCTCTCTCTCTCTCCTGCGATCACGGAACATTATCAAACACATTCACGCATTACACGAGTATTAATACAATCTCCAGGTTTTAGCCGTTCATGTGTACTTTCCAACACTGGATTTTATAAGAATTACAGACACATTATTCTCTTACATAATCTAAATCCAGGTCGTAAGAGGCACGTAACTCTGCTAATGGAAATGTATTTAAGATGCCATTTGAATCCCTAGTATCCATTAGCCCTTCTCTTCCTATGGAGTGGTATGGAGAAGTTGTTGGGTACCCTTCAGGGTGAGTGAGGCGCCCGCTGGTTCCCGCAGCGCCCCATACATCAAATCAAATAGTCATGCAGAGTAATTTCATACACCCATGCACACGCTCTGGTATCAGCTCCAGGTACATGTATTCTCTCTCTCTCTCTCTCTCTCTCTCTCTCCTCTCTCTCTCTCTCTCTCTCTCTCTCTCTCTCTCTCTCTCTCTCTCTCTCTCTCTCATCAAAATTCCTTTTATTAACCAACCTTTATAAACAAACTGCTTTTAGATTACTGATCAAAAAAATCCTTCCAATTTTCCTGCACGTCGATAAAACTGCCTGGTGCGTGGCCATGGATCTGAAGGAGGCGCAGAAGGATTACCAAGGAACCTCCATATATTCTACCCATGGTTGTTCCTCCTATAACCTGATCATCCTGATTCCCCAGCCTCGACTTCTGCTTCTTCCACTGTTCTGTCGCTGCGTCTCAGCTGCTCGTGGTTCCTTTGTGAAGGCAATGGCTGACTTTTTCCACCCTTTTTCTCCCTTCCTCTCTGTCTCGTATATCGGGTGACGTTTATGGGCACCCTGCTGCGTCCTCTATCGGTTATTTTTTTTTAGGGTTTCCCCTGTAATGCGTCGAGTCTCTGACGTGTTGCATCTCACTCGATGAAATTTGTTCCCTGTGTGATTAGATTTCCGAGTAGAGCGTTTGAGGGGAGCACTCAAGTACAGGTTCAAACACGTTCACACACACACACACACACACACACACACACACACACACACACACACACACACACACACACACCTAGCAGCAAGTACGGGATGTATCCCGAGGGGTTGTGACCTCGCTGTCCCCGGTGCACAGTGGGACCAAATGATAAATTTCTGGCCAAAATAGGAGATTACAGTTTACTAATTTACACTGGTCCAGCGAAAGTTATGAAGTAGCATGTCGGAACACCGTGGTTATTTCCGGCATAAACCATTCCATGATGATTTTACAGAGCATATAATGATGTTCAGGAAAAGAGAAAATCATTATATTTTTGTTATTTTTTACATGTAACAAACAAAAAATCGCTGTAAATAAATGGTTATTATTCTTTTTTAATGTGATAATACAGATATAAGGAAAACGTATTTAATATTGGGTTTTATAATAGACTTTTAGTGAAACACCTGTATGGTAAGATCGGGTCATATCGGATGCCGATACCCAATTAGTTTGGAAGAATATACATAAATAAACATGTCTGTAAAGAAAAGGGCTCCACATACGTCCACCATTAATAAGAGAGAGTTTATCTACAACAGCATTCGAATTTCGCGCGAGAAGGAGACTGGGAGGGAGGGGCGCGCGCAAGTTCTCTCAGTCTTGTCTAACAGCACCACACACACCGCCCAGTGTTTAAACAACCTGATAAAGCCTTCATTAGTCCAAGGTTAGACCTACCATTTCTGTACTTATATTATGAATATATAGAGAACGTCCAAGTGTGCATGTAATAATATATAATGCAAATTTTGGTGAAAAAAAGTAGAAGAAACTGTTCAGCCGTCACGCAAATATAACAAAATGAATAAAATAGTTAGCCCTAATAATTAAAAAGGAAATCGTGCATATTCAGCAGTAACTTGCTTAATATGACTTTACCACAAACACAGACAGTATAGATGTATTGTTTCTTTAATTTCAGATGGCGGGGATTGCTAGAAGTGTTCCATTAGACAAGTATATATCACGTAGAGACTGCCACTCATTTGAACAAGTTATTT
Source organism: Scylla paramamosain (assembly GCF_035594125.1). NCBI lineage: Eukaryota > Metazoa > Arthropoda > Malacostraca > Decapoda > Portunidae > Scylla > Scylla paramamosain. Next base: position 20,268,258 of record NC_087176.1, on the reverse strand, counting down.
CTAATGTAATATCAGAACATGAGATATGGCATCACCACACACCGACACTGACACCTGCAGCAATTTCAACCTTTAAGAATGACTTCCAGACACGATGGAGAAAGGCAAATTACATCAATGCCAGGTTCCAAAAGAATAATAGTGTTTGGCTCTCAAAGGAATTAAAATTACAGGAAATTGAGGACAGTACACAACATGAGATCTCAAACACCAGTGAAGCAGGTCATTCAAAGAGAGGTCGATCATCTGCAGACTTCAAAACTGCTAGTGAAAGAGCAAAGCCAAGAAAAAACAGAAGTAAGAAGAAATATTCAGCAGAAGAGCTTGTCTTTGCAGCTCAGATGAAACTTAGGAATTCTGGGAAAAATCATGCTGCGAAGATTTGTAAGGAGCAGCATTAAGTACCCCGACTAGGTAAACAAAAATGATAAAGAAATTGGTGAACAAAACTGAAATTCCTCTGACTCCACACGAGGCACTTTCCATAATGCTCAATACAAACATGAGCAAAAGTACTTACAATTATTAAAGAATCATCCATAAGGAAAGAAACTGTACACTTTATCCATCCTACAAAAGTGTGGTAGAAGCTACAAAGACTTGTTATCCCCCGGGCATTAACATCTGTGATTTTAAAGCACAAGTCCCTCTCCAAAACTTGCTTGATAAAACTGCCTCAAGTCTACTGCTTTCTCAGAAAATGGTTGTTGGCCTAATCAGATCACAGTCAGCACATACCATGCCACTCTCTTTTGAACTCCTCAGTCAATATGGTTTTGATGGCAATGGAAATCATTCTCTCTATGCCATGAAATATGACAATACAAATAGTGATGTGAGTGAAACTAACATGTTTGCAACTTTCCTATGCCCCCTTAAGTTACTTGAGAAAAGAAGCAAGATGACAGTCTGGCAAAACCCTGCCCCATGCTCATCTGTTTATTGCCGCCCCCTTACATTGCAATTCATCAAGGAAACTCCACATCTTATTCCATCTGAACATGAATTCATTAAAAATGAAATACACGACCTGATACCAAGTGAAGGAGAGGGTAATACTGTATACCACAAACTGATTCTGACCATGGCCGATGGAAAAGTATGCCAGGCACTAGCCACCACTGCATCTTCCACTTGTTATTTATGTCAACCTGTCACAAAACACTCTGGAGTGAATAATTTAACTGTAATAAAAGAGAAAGTAACATCAACAGAACATTTAGAATTTAGTATATCTCCTTTGCATTGACTAATGAATACCCTGGAATGTGTTTTGCACATTGGCTGCCGTGTGCAGGTAAAAACATGCTGTGTAAAGGGAGAGCTGCCAAAAAATACTGTAAAGAAAAAAAAAGAATTCAGAGGGAACTAAAAGAAACACTTGGAATTAATGTGGACTTGCCTGCACAAGGTAGTGGCAACACAAATAATGGAAATAGTGCAAGAAGGTTCTCTAGTGAGCCTTCAAAAGCTTCAGCTATTACAAAAGTGGACGAACAATTTATCCATCGATTGTCAGTTATTCTGTTTGCTTTGAATTCGGGTTATGACATCGACACTGAAGCTTACAGGAAGTATGCTGAGGACACAGCACAGCTCTGTGTGACCAACTGGTATTATATGCCAGCCTCAGTACACAAGATGCTGATGCATGGCTCAAGTGTAATCCAGGCTTTGAACATTCCAATAGGGCAGGCATCTGAGGAGGCCATTGAGGCCAGACATAAGGATGTCAGGAATATACGATGCAGCCATACATGCAAAATATCAAGGCCAAGAGTGAATCAAGGGCCCTAAGTGAATTCTTAGGGCACCACGGCAAGCAGCCTCGGCGGGGCTGGCGCACGCTGAGCCGCAGGTGGGATGGAGCCTCCTGCAGCGTTGCGGCGCGAGCCACACACTTCAAATGATAATTCAGTTTGTTTCCAGACATTTTATGAAATCACACTTCTTGCTCAAGAATTGCTGAACATGAAACTGGACCACATTCAGGATGACCCGACTCAGTGTTCACGAGCATGGCTGGGCCTGAAATTGAGCTCAGACCAAGGAAAGAAGCCATTTCCTGCGTCCAGCATGTCACCAACTCTCGGATTCCCTGTTTTTTTTTTTTTTAACAGAAAACAACAACAGATTGCGAGTCACGCATTGTATTTCAGTAAATGTTACAATGTTACGAAGTGAGCTGTGGCTCAAACATCCTGAGTGAGTGAGTGAGGCCTTGATGATCTGTGACACATCTGTCCTGATAATCGCCTGACTCGAGGCTCTTATCACCTCGGTTTTTTTCTGCTTCAGTACCAAGTGATTGTAAACCCCGTACTGTGAGTCCGCCATCACCGACATCACTCCGCCAAAGAGGAAATTAATCTGAACTGCCACACATAAGGGAAACTGCAGGAAGCCACCAGGCCTACACATGGCTGTCACTTACCGTCCCCATCCATAAATATGTGTAATAATGTAAAGATGCCTAATGACTCAGCATTAACAACCTGACTATTGTGTCTTCCACTCCTCCACCATTCATCTCTCCTCTGGGTATCCATTCACCACGGCACAAGCGCTTCCTTCTCACGGATGCACACTTGTACTTATTCCCTTTTCACACTAGAGGGACACGTTTTGGCTTCACCGCTGGATTCTGCCTCTAGATGAACGAAGCGTGCAGAGTGAGGCGGCCAGTGTGAGGCGAGCGGGGTGAGGCGGTGCAAGGGTGAGGGGAATAGGGTTAAGAATAGTGGGTGGTCATCAAACACATGACCTGACCTCGTTTCCTGACCTGAGCGAACTGGCCTTCAGACTCAACGGAATGGAAGTTATGGGAGGCGGGAAGTTAGACGATTTACACTGCAGAGAGAGAGAGAGAGAGAGAGAGAGAGAGAGAGAGAGAGAGAGAGAGAGAGAGAGAGAGAGAGAGAAACTTGGCATCCTTCAGATTATTTATGACCCAGAATCCTGAGCTAAACCAAACAAGGCGAGACGTATCAGAGAGGAAGCGTGCAGGCCGACTATGACCACAGCTCTCTCTCTCTCTCTCTCTCTCTCTCTCTCTCTCTCTCTCTCTCTCTCTCTGATGCCTCGCCCTCCTGTCCCCGCTGAAGGAGAATGAAGAGCACAGAACGTAATGAAATGCAGACCTAGTGAAATATGAGGGACGGATATTGCTGCTTGCCTTCCGTGTTTGGGTGAGGCACTAGTAGTAGTGGTAGTGCTAGTGCTAGTGCTAGTGGTGGTGGTGGTGGTAGTAGTAGTAGTAGTGGTGGTGATAGTAGTCGCGTATTGGATGTATGTGTGTGTGTGTGACGTAATTAAGTAAGGTATGAGGGAATGAGATTTTTCAACTATTTTTTCCTTGCTAAATGTGTCAGGATATTTTAGCACGTGACGTCGAGAGATTCATAAATTATTCGAGCAAGTAAATGTATCCCCCTTGCGCACACACACACACACACACACACACACACACACACACACACACACACACACACACACACACACACACACACACACACACACACACACACACAGCCACCAATTCATACAGGAATTCGTAACACATCATTACGAGTCCATTTCCTTGCAAACTTGTACATCTTCCGATAAGTTTCCCCGTTCGTCTCTCTCTCTCTCTCTCTCTCTCTCTCTCTCTCTCTCTCTCTCTCTCTCTCTCTCTCTCTCTCTCTCTCTCTCGTTCTTTTATTCTCTGCGTTTGTTTCCGTTGTTGTTGTTGTTGTTGTTGTTGTTGTTGTTGTTGTTGTTGTTGTTGTTGTTGCTTTTCCTCTTCCGCTTCCTCTTTCTCTTTCTCTTTTCTTTCTCCTTCTTTTTCATTCTCTCTTTTTCTTCCCTTTCCTCCTCCTCCTCCTCCTCCTCCTGGCCTTATGCTTCGGTATGTAATCTCTTTACCTCTTAGTTTGCTGGTGTTCTTAAGAATCCATGGAAGAACCTAAAGATTTGTTGCTGTTTACTTATCCTATGTAGTCTGGTGTAATCCTCCTTCTATCCTCCTCCTCCTCCTCCTCCTCCTCCTCTTCCTTCGCCGCATGCTCTCGACAAGGGCACACAAATGGTCCTCAAAATACCATTGTTATAATTATAAACTCTCTCCAGCAAATATGTTCTCCTCCTCCTTCTCCTTCTCCTTCTCCTCCTCCTCCTACTCCTCCTC
>NC_087176.1:20256590-20261590 GCF_035594125.1 Scylla paramamosain | reverse complement strand
GGAGGATGTGGGGGGTGGGAAGGGCAATACAACGTGTCTATGGAACATTTCAACACTGAATTATGACTGGACGGAAGCACATGTTTGGGCAAAGATTGCCATTGTGTTTGTGTCAATATAATGTTGGTGATTCGCTACGCATGACTCAGCGTTGGCTGCATTGTTTGTCACCACTGCAGGGAATGTGAGTGATGATTCTTGTGTGTCTATTAATTCTCTGCAGTGAAGTTTGTTAGAGTTGTTTGTATTTTCGTGTCTTCTTTTTTTTTTTACTTTGTTTTTTCTTTTGTTTTCAGTAGCACTTTTTTTTTTTTTTATGAATGTTTGATTAGTTTTAAGCACTTTTAGACTTTTATGAACTGCACCATTTGTTATAGAGGAAAAGTGTACGTACCACCACCAGTCTGGCTGTTTCCACACTTGCCAATAATTTCCCTATATTGTAATAAACGGCAGCGCTTGCATTTCATCCCCATTATTTCAATGCGGCGTTATTTTGCGTATTAACATTACGTACACTTCATTTATTGCGTTTGGTCTTGGAGACAATTTCAGTCTCTCTGTATTGTGTGCAGTACAGTCTGGAAATAATGACATGTAATACTTCCTGCGTTTTTCAGCTTTTCACAACATGTTTGTTTATCTGCGAGTGCATTGAGTGGTGGTGTCTTGTGTTGAGAAGGAAGCGCCGTGTGTGGTGGATCGTATTACCAACTTTCCTCTTGCTATGCCTTTGGAAACACTGAATTTTAAGGACTGAAATGTTTGATTCTCTGAGTTTCTTTTATTAATCATAACTTACGTTAAAAGAGGCAAGAGTATTTCATGAATCCTGTTGCTGACTTTCCGTGACTCCAAAATGTATACAGTTTTTCAACAGGTACCGTATGTCTCTTTCATTGTTTTTATCCTGTTTCAGTATTGGTGCCTTGTTTTAAAAAGAAGTAACGTAATATAATTCACTCTATTGTTGCAACATCCTTGAAAACTGCATAGTGAAGACTGCAATTTCCAGTCTGTTCAAGATATATTTGTTTGATTCTCTGAGTCTTATTCAGCATAAAAATGGTTAACGGTGTTTGGTGCATTCAGTTGGCAAATTTCACGCTAATATCTGTGAAGACTAGTTCACAAGATCTAGATATTTGTCTTTGTACTGAATAACTTTCTTTCATTTTTATACATATTCTATTATTTTTACTTTTATTTAAAAGATATAATGGCATTTGACGCAACACATAAGTAGTTTGTACGTTAGTCTTACAAAGTATGCTTGTTTTATGTTAAGTGAAATGGGTTTTATCATCGTCCCGTATTATTGCATTCAGTTGTATGACTTTTCTGTAGCATTTCCAGACGAACTTATATTTGTTTCAACTTAGCTGCCAAGAAAGATGCATTCCTTCACTCTTTTCCTGTTTCTTTTTAATCTTCTGAGTCCGGAAATGAAGAGCGGCGTAAGTCTGCCTCCCTCGTCCTCGATGTCGTAAGCTTTGGGAGTCGCGTGCCACTTATGAAACCTAAAGAAACACATGAAGGAAAAAAGATCGGCGCAATTTTCTGGTTGAGATCTTTGGGTGAAGTTAAAACTAGACTCCCCTCCATCCGCCTCTCCCGAAAGTTTCCACCTGAGAAAATTTTCCATTCGTTTTCTTAAGTGAGTGAAATTAGACAGATTGCTGCAGAGTAAACTTTTAAACTTGCACTTGTTTTTCTTTCGTTTTTAATGGCTGTAGTGTCTGACAAAGCGCCGATTAACAGGCGTGCATGCCAGACTATATGTTCCAGATTTTCACTAATTGGAACACAGGCAAAATTTAACCGTTGTTTATAAAATATGAGGAAATTTATAGCAGTCCTCGTTTTCTATGAATTTCTAGGGGACACAATGCACTTCATCTTTCCCTTTCAGTATGTATTAGAGAGAGAGAGAGAGAGAGAGAGAGAGAGAGAGAGAGAGAGAGAGAGAGAGAGAGCATAACTGATTAAGAAAAAAAAATAAGTACAAAAATCAAAGGAAGAGTGAAATATAACAATAAGAAACAACAACAACAACAACAACCTATAGTTGGTACAAAATCCTTCCCATCTCCTCCCCCCCAGAAAAAAAAAACTGGAACAACAGAAAGCAATATAATCTCTCGGAAGGAATTCAGCCCCCATATTCAAGACGTTTTGGGTTCACGAGCGTCACTCACCGGGACAGGAAACTGCGAGTGTGCTTGGGGCAACAAGGACACGCGACTGGGGTTTCAGGATTAGGAAGAGAGCACAGGTCGGCGAGCAGGTCTCTGCAGGTACTCCAATGTCTCCTACAGCAGACATACTCGTACAGCGCGGAAGCAAGCCTGGGGGACGCCTGTGCTTGGTGTGCGGTTGAGGCAAGGGACGTAATATTAATCCCATTTGAGGTCTTGTAATTAACAGGGTCCGCATAGAGGAGGTCGTGAGGTGCAGCTCGTGTGCGTGTGGGGTAGGGAGGGTGAGTGTGTGAGTGTGTATGGATTTGTATGGCTTGTGGGTAAGGGCTTTAGGGACTTAAAGGGAAGGTAAGGGTGGTGTGGTGAAGGTGTTGTGCATGGTGATGTGTAATGTTTATTATGGCATGTTGGTGTCTTTATATATGTAGTTGTGCATGTGTTCAACATTTCTAGTTAAGGTAGTTGATTAGTTCGTTCGTTCGTCCACTCGTGTGTTAATTAGTTGGTTAGTTCATTCGTTCGTTCGTTCATGCGTTAGTTAGTTGGTTGGTTCGTTGGTTCTTTCATTAGTTAGTGAGTTAATCCGTTAGTTCATTTGTTCGCTAGTTCATCCGTTAGGTAGTTCATCCGTTAATTTGTTTATCAGTTAATATTTTACGTGTTAATCCACAACACATGCAAACATTTCCTTCACTGTGCCACACACAAAAATAATTCACAAAAGTTACAGTTCTTGAGTTTTCTTCATCAATTTTTCATTGATTATATCTTTGATATTCTGTATTCCCTGATTAATTATTTCACACATTTGTTATTTTCTTTTTTTTTTTATTTATTTACTGTCTTTCTTTTCACTCTCTCTCTCTCTCTCTCTCTCTCTCTCTCTCTCTCTCTCTCTCTCTCTCTCTCTCTCTCTCTCTCTCTCTCTCTCTCTCTCTCTCTCTCTCTCTCTCTCTCTCTCTCTCTGTGTGTGTGTGTGTGTGTGTGTGTGTGTGTGTGTGTGTGTGTGAAGGCATGAGTTTGACAAAATTAAATGATGGTTGTTTTGTTTACCGAGTTATTGTCAATTTATATTTTTCACTGTAGTTATATTCACTCTCTTACTTTCCATTGTTTTTTGAGTTATTTGTAAAAAAAAAAAAAAAAATAGAGATAACAATTACACATTTCATACCAGGTTTTAGATTACTATGCATTACGGTTGCTTTTGTAGGCTGTGACTAAAAAAAAAAAAAATATCACGTTTGTATTGAGTGATAAATGGTGAGTTTTCAGGGTGTTACTAATGAATGGGAGAGGAAAGTTTGTGGCGTCATCGCGGCAATGGAGTGGCGGCGGAGAGCGGTGTGGGAAGAGGGAAGTGTTGAGAGGGAAGGAGGGGAGAAGGAGAACCGGGACTTTGTGGTGAAAGTTTTGAGTGCGTTTTTTGAAGCTTGGCGAAAAGAAGGAAATCTGACTTTTATTTATTTTTTCTTAGCAGTGATTTGTGATAAAGTTGATATTCTATTGATGATCACGAAGCCAAATCTATTATACTTTTTTTTTTTTATCGATTTAAGTGCGACAGCTTTATTTTTAGTGTGTGTGTGTGTGTGTGTGTGTGTGTGTGTGTGTGTGTGTGTGTGTGTGTTTTATACTGTTGCGAAAGGAATAAATATTGGTTAGAGATTTCAAAAGAGGAGAAGCCCTGAACATTATAGGAGACTAGGGTTGAAAAATTGCTCCTAATAGGTTTTGAGTTAACGAAATTGGTCTCGTTATTCTGGCACACACACACACACACACACACACACACACACACACACACACACACACACACACACACACATCCTGAAATATTCGCTGACATTTTCATCTATTCTGAATAATCATGCACTTTTTTCACAATTTTTTTTTATCCTCCACTTTATGTATGTTTTTTTCACCATCAGTCTTTACCATTTACTCTCCTATCTTCTATCCCCTTCTCCCCCTTTTACTTTTTTCTTTCTTCTCTTTCAGTTTTATTAGTTTCCTATGTACCCTCATTTATCCTTATCTCCTTATCTCACTTTTCCTTCATTTTCTTGCATAAATTCCCTTTCTTTCTGCTTCCCCCTTTCTTATTTTTTGTCATAATTTACTCTTTTCCCTACTTTCCTTTCGTTTATCTCCTTATCCTCATCTCCTTTACTTTCCTTCTTCCTTTTTCTCTTTCATATTTTGCTTTTCCGTGATTTCTCACATACGTGCTCTACAAATTCCTTCCCTTCTTTCCTTTCCTTCGTCACCTTCCTTTTTTTCACAAATTTTCATCGTCCTGCACTTTGGTATGTTCCTTTGATTTCTTTAACTTCCTTCCCTCCTGTTCTGTTCCCTTTCTTTGTTCCCTTTCCTTCTATTATTCTAATTTTAATTCTTTATCTTCTTTTCTTCCATTCCCTTCTCTTCACTGTTCTTACCTTCCGTCCCCTTTTCTTCCTTTTCTTCCTTTCCATTGTTTTTTTTTTTCATTTTACTCGTATTTTTCCCTCCCTTCCCTTCCCTTCCCTTCCCTTCCCTTCCCTTCCCTTCTCTTCTCCCACTTTCTACCAGCTTAACATGTAGGGAGTAATTAGTGCTCAGGTAATAGTCCCGAGAAGTAGTAATAGTTTAGTAGTAGTTAGGTGAGTGGTATTTAACTAGTCTAAGGAGTTTTTTTAAATTTTTTTTTTTCATCTCTGTTTTTCACGGCACCTGTATAAATACGTAATTAAGTTTGACGGTGTTTGAGTTTATAGTTAATTTAGTAATTGGGGAAGCTTAGTTTTTACAGCAAGA
>NC_087176.1:20231590-20251590 GCF_035594125.1 Scylla paramamosain | reverse complement strand
CTTGAAAACAGCTGAGTGATGATGCCACGCAGCATTTTATAGGAGTGCTTTTGATCACCGCAATAACGTTGTCGTGTAATGCTTATCGGTAAATTACATGCTTTTTAACACCAATTGTCTTGTTATAAGATAGTGTAATATTCCACAGTTTGCAAAAAATAAGATTAAACCATTCATAATTTGAGGAAATGGCACCTCCGAGGCTGAGACAGTGCAACCGTCTGTACTTTTTAGTCTCAGCTACACGCAGAGCACATCCGCGAGTCCCGTACATTTTCAACTCCTCTGACGGGTAAACAAGGCCTTAAAATGCATATGTGTATAGAACATTTTCTACTTAGAATTACACGTTCTTTCACCTCTTTCAGTATTTGCAGAAACTCGCGTTACAAATCCTCTCGAACAAATGAAGGGCAAGCTATTGGCATCATTTCCATCCATTGGATATTGTGGCTGAAGGAGGCGCGGCTGTTCTTCACGTGCATAAAAGCGTCGCCTTTATTACCTCCTTACGAACATTCTTTCCTATCAGTCTGCAACAATGCCTTTGAAATGTTGATGTTTAGTACCCGGGTAGTACAGAGGTGAACTGTAGCTCCCTATAGAAAACTGTAGCCTGTAGTGGTTGTACTGAATGTTACTGTGGTGGTGCACGTACTGGTGGTGGTAGTGGCGGCGTTGGTGGTGGTGGTGGTGGTGGTGGCGGTGGTGGGTCTAATTGTTCTTGTTGGTGTGGCGAGGTGAGTCCTGCAATGTATCAGATTACTCACCACATCTCCCACACCAACACAACACTGTATTCCACTTACACACACACACACACACACACACACACACACACACACACACACACACACACACACACACACACACACACACACACACATTAATTTTCTCTCCGCCGCAAATCCTCCCTGGTCAGTTTGTCCTTTTTTTTCCCCCTTCGCGTTTTTTCCTCCCCCCGTCTTTTTTTTTTTTTTTTTTTTTTTTTTTTTATCTTGTGAGGTGATAGTTGAAATGTGTGAAAGGTGTGATTATCTCATATTTCATCCACAAACTCGGAAAACTCGTAGTGCTTATCAAAGTTTGGTTATTTTATTCGTTTATTAGTATTAGCGTTGTTGCGGTTGTGGTAGTGATGGTGGTGGTGGTGGTGGTGGTGGTAGTTATAATTCTTCTTGTTCTTGTCCTTATTCTTTTGTTATTATTGTTATTTTTTTTATTATTATTATTGTTGTTGTTGTTGTTGTTGTTGTTGTTACTATCAATAGTTTATATATGACACAACAAATCATTGAATCTATTAGTTTAAAAGTAATAATACTAATAATTGCAGTGTATTATACGTGCCAATATCTCCTTGAACAGATTACACGTAAAATTTGTTTCTAAAGTAAAGGAATCGAGTAGCACTGAACAAAACCGGGAAATCGCTCTCCTTAAGGGTTTCCAACGCTCCTGTGCAGAGAGAATCAGTGCACGGGAACCAGCTGGCTCTGGCGAAGCTGTGACACGATCACCATCATGAAGAACTGGATCCCACACGAACCTCTGAATCCACTACATTCCGCGAGGCAATAAAGGCGACGCTTTTATGTACGTGAAGAACAGCCGCGCCTCCTTCAGCTACAATATTCGCCTGATGGAAATGATGCCGATAGCTTACTTGCCCTTCATTTGTTCGTCGTCAGGAGGATTTGATAAGACGTGAGCTGCCTTACGAAAAGTCATCATCATCATCATCGTCATTTTCGTTCAACGTGCGCATTTTGCCATGAGGGAGGGGTTGGACGGGCGGTGACTGCTTTCCACAACTGGCGATCTTGTGCCATGTGTTCTTCTATTCCCAGCAAATTCATATCCTCCTTACGAAAAGTCAATTCTTTTTTTTTTTCTTAATTCTTGTAATCTCTTTGAGTATATTCTGCTTTGTATTATCTTTTTGTATGAATTGTCCTTCATATTCTTCTAAACCGATTGGGTGTTTCATTTATTTATTTGTTTACATGTAATTTATTCATCTTGTTTATTTATGCATATATCTATGTATGTAGTTATCTTTTTACCAGTTTATTTATTTCTATCTTATTCTATTTTAGTTTTTCATTGCAGTTTAAAAAAAAAGCTGTCAATATATATTTTATTTCCATGACCAAGATTCATGACACTTTCGAAACCTCTAATGGTGTTGCATGATCTCATATTTCCACCTGACCAGTCCGTTCATCTGGACCGTGCCTGCCATTCATTCTTTCCCAAGCATTACCAGCCTCATAGCGTCCATTTGCCTTAGCACACACTGCCTTTCCTTTCCTTCTCGCCCCTGTCGCTCACACACACACACACACACACACACACACACACACACACACACACACACACACACACACACACAGCGCCTCCCTCCATCCCTTCGTCTCCTCACAAAAAAAAAAAGAAAAAGTGCTGTTAATAACCGATGCGTCGAGGGTGCGGACTCAGTGCATCTAAATAGGAAACGTTAAGGAAAATTCCCCACTCCTTCAGCTTACTGAGTGTTTAATTACCTTGTTGATCTTCACGGGAGGAAGGGGAAGGCTTTAGAAAGGGAAGGGAAAGGGGAGAGAGGAGATATATACCCTGTTCTTACTTTCTCTCCATCCCTCTACTTCCCTTCCTTAATCTCCCTTTCCTCTTGAATGTTCTATTGGAACTCGTTGTCTCAAGGAACTCAGGTGAATAGCAGGTAATGGGGAGAGGAAGCGGAAGAGGGGAGTGATGGCATGTATGGGAGATATGGGAGGAATGAAGGGGACTGGAGGCATTAAGGAGATGGAGGAGAGGCGAGGAGGGACGAGGAATGCAAATGAGGAAGGTGAAGGGAAGGTGCAAGAAACGAGACACATAATGAAGGGAGAAGGAAAGAGGAAGAGGAATGGAAATGGAAAAGGTGGAGGCAACGTGGAGGGACGGCAGGCATCGTGGCTGGAAGAGGAGGAGAGGGATGCAGGAAGGGAAGACGAATGGAGGAGAGGTAGAGGAAACATTCTGCTGTTTGAAAATGTATGGGAAGAATTCTCTGGAGGGGAGCCAATGCCTTTCACTCACTGTGGCGATATCTTCCCTTCCTCTCACCCTCCCTCCGTTCCTTTGTGCACTGTCCTACCTCACTCCCCACAAACAATCCCGTAACGACCAACACGTGCGCCGCTATTTGTTCTTCCTTTGTGTGTGTGTGTGTGTTTTTTTTTTTTTGCAACTTTCAACTCAATTCTAAATGATTTCCTCGTTTTTTTTTTCATTTTTTTTCCGCAAATAAGACGAAAACCACATGCATACTCACTCTCTCTCTCTCTCTCTCTCTCTCTCTCTCTCTCTCTCTCTCTCTCTCTCTCTCTCTCTCTCTCTCTCTCTCTCTCTCTCTCTCTCTCTCTCTCTCTCTCTATAGATGGGGCAGCGGTGGTGGTGGTGGATGGGGCTGTGGTGGGGGAAAGGAGAGGAAGAAGCGAGGAGTTTGTGGAGGAGGAGGAAAGGGAGAGGTGCAGGGAAGGAATGGGAGGAAAGGAGGGAGGAAAAATAGTAATAGTAGTAATAGTTATAATAATAATAATAATGTGTTAATAATAATAATAATAATAATAATAGTAATAATAATAGTAATAATAATAATGATAATAATAATAATAATAATAATAATAATAATAATAATAATAGAAGAAGTACAAGTAAGATTTTTATTTTATTATTATTATTATTAATATTATTATTATTATGATTATTATTATTATTATTATTATTATTATTATTATTATTATTATTATTATTATTATTGTTATTATTATCATTATTATTATTATTATTATTATTATTATTATTATTATTATTATTATTATTGTTACTGTTATTGATGTTGTTGTTGTTGTTGACATTATTACTACAATTATAGTTATTTTCATCATTATCATAACAAGAGGAGGAGGAAAAAATGGAGAATGGAAGAAAATGAAAGGACGAAGAGAGGAGAAAGAGGAGGAAGAGAAAGAGAAAGGAAATAAGAGGAAAATAAGTAAAAAAAAAAAAAAAACGATGAATAGAAAGAGAGAGAGAGAGAGAGAGAGAGAGAGAGAGAGAGAGAGAGAGAGAGAGAGAGAGAGAGAAAATGTCAGAAGCAAAATGCCACGAGAGTAGTGGAACCAAGTGTTTGGTCGGGTGTGTCTTGCGGCGCTGTAGATCAACGATGACCAGCTCAGTAGCCCAAGCCATGAACTGTGTCCCCGCCCGATACCTCCTTCCCACGCCCTTCCCCTCCCACCTTTATTCCCTTTTCCTCCTCTTCCCCGCGCCCCTCTCCTCGTCTTCGCATGCTTCTTCTCCTCTCATTTTTATTCTCCTTTCTCCTCTTCCCTGCATCCTTCTCCTCTCATCTTTTCTGTGCATGTTTTCTCCGCAGCCTTCTCCTCCCATCTCTACTCTCTCTCCGTCCTCCCTCCTCTGCTCTCTTTTCCTTCTCTTCCCGTATCCATCTCTTCCCACCTCTACCCCGTTTCCTCCTCTTCCTTGCATTCTTCTTCTTTCATCTTTACCTCTTCTCCACACCCTTCTCCTCCTCCTCCTCCTCCTCCTCCTCTCATTTTTTTCCCGTTTGTCCGTCTTTCCTCCTTCGTTCCTTCTCGTCTTACTTTTTCTCTTTCTTCCTCTTGCATCTTTTTTATCATATTATTCCACTTTCTTGATAGTTGTCTCATCTACTACTCTTCCTTATTGTATTACGCTTTTTTTCCTCGTTTAATTTCTTACTTTTCTCCTTTAATTCTTTTCCTTCGCTTCTGGCCTTTTTTCTCCTCTTCTCATCTTTATTCTCTTTTCTTTCTCTTCTCTGCTTCGTTCCATCTTGTCTCACTTTTATTACCTTTCTTCTTCTTCTAAACTTTCTTCTTATTTTTCTTTTAATATTTTTTTTCGCATTTCTTTCTCTTTTTCTTATTCCATCCTTCCATTTATTTTTAATAGTTTGTTGCTTCACACTTTTATAGTTTTTTTTTCTTGTACTTGCAGCCTACAGTTCTTTGTCTTCTCGATAAATCTTCCTTTTTCTGCTTTTCGCTTCCTTTCTTCTTAACGCCATTTCACAATTTCTCTTGATCCTTTCTCACTTTTCTCTGTTTTCTCCTTCTCTTTACTCCTCATTTCTTCCTCTCTTATCCTTACTTCGTGCTCTTCCCAGTTCTTCTCTTTTTTTATCTTTTTATCCTTTTATTGTTTTATCTTTCTTTACTCGTTTATTATTTTTCTTTGTTTTATTCCTATTCGTCCGTCTTCTCTCATTCGTTCACTTTTTCCCTATTTAATTAGGTATTTTCTCTCCTTTTTTCTTTTTTCTTTTTCTAGTCTTCTATCCCTCTTTCATTTCCTTTCTGAAGTTCTCCCGCATCTTATCTGTATTATTTTTTTTTTTGTTTTCCTTCTCGATGTCCTTATGTTTATTTATCATTTATTCTCTCGTTTTTTTTATTCCTTTCCTTCTGGTATTTGTCTCTTTTTCCTCTTATTTCTCCTTTCACGTCTCTTTTTTCCTTCTTCCTATTATTATTTTTTACCGGTGTCATCTTTGCTTTCTGTCCCTTCCACCTCTTTTGTCCTCCATGGCTTCCCTTGTATTTATCATGTTCACTCGTTCTTTCTTCCTGTCATTCTCACAATTCACATTCTTATTCATTCTTCTCCTATCCCGTTTGGCCTCCTTTTATCCAATTCTTACTCATTCATTTTAAATCTCCATCATCCATTTTCGTCAGTCTTCATACACTCACTCTTATTTCCTTCACTTCGTCACATATCCACTCTTCTCCCTTCCCTTCTAGTCTTCTTTTATCGCAGTCTTACCTATTCCCTTTAAATCTCCATCATCCTGCTTTCTACCCTTTCGTCTCTCTTGCCCTCTGCTCTAATTCTCATGCGATCTCCTTTCTCCCTCTCCTCTGTCCCTCTCCTCTCTCATGGTGTGGCGAAGCGAGGCTACTAAATAACTGCGTGGGAGTAAGTCTGGCGGGGCAGCGTGCGGGATGACATTGGGTGAAGGTCTGACAGTCATCCCAGTGTTTATCAGTAAGGGATGCAGATAACAGGAAGGAATTTATTTTAGTGTTACGGATGCGGAGTTGGAATGGACTTGGTGTTGCGGTGTTTCTTGCTGACTGGAATGTTGAATGTGCGGCCATTTTGTGGTGTTTTGTTGTGCTTTGTGGTGCTTTGGTGCACTGGTGGTTTGGAAATTTATGCGTGCTGTGATGAGGGAAATACTTGCGTGATCTGCTGGGCTGGGGACTAATTTGTCTGGCTGCCGGGGGGCGGGGTCGGGGGTGCCTTACCGTGGCTGTTTTCTAAAGTTGACTTAATCGTCCTCGCGACCTCTTAAGTCTCGCGCCAGCGAGACCTGGGAAATATATTAAAGAAAACCTAAATTATGTTGGCAGTTTTGGAGATCATGGCGGCAGTGGAGGCTGAGAAGGCGGGCGTGCGCGCACACACTCACACGCACAGGCGCACACACACACACACACACACACACACACACACACACACACACACCTGTTTGCGTCAGAATTTCGTTGAGTGTGTAAGTTAATATGATAATATGTTAAGTAAATATACAACCTCGTTTAAAGCAGTTTACAAGTCTCCCAGTTTACTTACCCCACCACTAAATTCTCCGCGTTAGACCTCGACTAAAGTTTGCCAACACTTAATACTCACTGACTTGCAGGAGTGAAAAAGAGTTGAAGTTATTCAGGTGATTCTGCAGGTGTGTGTATGTGTGCGTGTGTGTGTGTCTGTGTGTGTGTGTGTGTGTGTGTGTGTGTGTGTGTGTGTGTGTGTGTGTGTGTGTGTGTGTGTGTGTGTGTGTGTGTGTGTGTGTGTGTGTGTGTGTGTGTGTGTGTGTGTGTGTGTGTGTGTGTGTGTGTGTGTGTGTGTGTGTGTGTGTGTGTGTGTGTGTGTGTGTGTGTGTGTGTGTGTGTGTGTGTGTGTGTGTGTGCAGGCTTAAAGTAGTCAGTAGGTTTAAGAGTAAGGAATCTCTCTCTCTCTCTCTCTCTCTCTCTCTCTCTCTCTCTCTCTCTCTCTCTCTCTCTCTCTCTCTCTCTCTCTCTCTCTCTCTCATACATACACACTAATTAATTGCATTTTTTACCTAATGATAATAATAATAATAATAATAATAATAATAATAATAATAATAATAATAATAATAACAGTAATAATAATATCTACTACTACTACTACTGATGATGATGATTGATAATAATAGTAATAATAATAATAATAATAATAATAATAGTATCTACTACTACTACTACTACTACTACTAATGATGATGATTGATAATAATAATAATAATAATAATAATAATAATAATAATAATAATAATAATAACAATAATAATATAATGAAAAGAAAATAATGATAATAACAAAAAACTTCAACAACAAGTAAGCATAGAAAAAAAAAATACCCTAAACTAAACCATCTAACCAACCAAGCAAACAACCAGAGAGAGAGAGAGAGAGAGAGAGAGAGAGAGAGAGAGAGAGAGAGAGAGAGAGAGAGAGAGAACCACACACACCAAAAATGCCTCTTCATATAATTTTGCCTTTGTACTCAAGACGACAGAACTTACCCAACTTTCCCAGCAAGGAGAAGAACCTTGTACCCTCAGACCCCAATTTCTACCTTAGGGCGTGTTTCCTTCCTCCCAAGCCCTCACCCGCCTCTCCTGTGTGGGTGGCGGGTGAGTCATTAATCTCCGAGACCGTAACCTTCTCCTCCTCTTCCTCCTCCTCCTCCTCGTCACACGGATTCCTCCCTCTCAGTCCAGATTTCTTCCTCCAGCCTCTCGGATCTTCAAGATTTAGTAGTGATTCTTATTTGCTGCTCACAATCATTACCATATTAGGGTTTGTAATCTTCCTCCTCCTCCTCCTCCTCCTCCTCCTCCTCCTCCTCCTAAACGGCCCGTTGGTCTAGGGGTATGATTCCTGCTTTGGGTGCAGGAGGTCCCGGGTTCAAATCCCGGACGGGCCCAGTGTATTTTACCGCGATTTTGTGTACCGCAACGAAACAGACGGAAGGTAAAAAACACCAAACCGAAACGATGGAATAATGAAATCATAATAATGAATAATAATGAAAAAATAAAATCGTAAAGGACTCGCAACACGGTTTCAGAACCAAGCGTTCCTGCTTAACGAACTTACTAGACTTCTTTTATGAAGTATTTAACTCGTATGACGAGACAAAAGCTGTTGATATTATCTACCTTGATTTCCAGAAAGTTTTCGACACTGTTCCCCATAAGAGCCTCATCAGTAAAGTAAAAGCTCACGGCATTGCCGGAAACACCCTGAAATGGCTGAGAGACTGGCTCTCTGACAGAAAACAGCGTGTTGTGATAAATGGAAAAGAGTCAGAGTGGCATAAGGTAAATAGCGGCGTTCCTCAAGGCTCTGTATTAGGACCAGTACTCTTCATAATGTACATTAATGATAGTGATGAAGGGATAAACTGCAAAATAAGTAAATTTGCAGACGACACCAAAATAACAAGTAGAGTAACGTCTGTGTCACAATGGCAGGAACTGCAGTGTGACCTCAATAAACTAATAAGCTGGGCAGAAAAATGATAGATGAAATACAATATAGAAAAGTGTAAAATTCTACATATCGGAAGCAACAATGTTCAGGCGAGATATATAATGAATAACATGCCACTGTCAAGCGCTGATAAAGAAAAAGATCTTGGTGTCGTTGTGTCAAACGACCTAAAGCCGAGTCAACACTGCACAGAAACAGTAAAGACGGCAAATAAATTAGTAGAGTTCATTGGAGGAAACTTCGAATTTAAATCAGAAAAAGTTATACTTGCCTTATATAAGTTACTGGTGAGCCCTCATCTAGAATACTGTGTACAGTTCTGGTCACCATACTACAAAAAAGACATTGAAAAAATAAAAAAAAAGATACAGCGCAGAGTCACAAAGATGATTCTAGATTGCGTAATAAGCCGTATGAGGAACGATTGAAAGAACTAAACCTATTTAGTTTAACAAAGCGCAGGATAAGAGACCTAATTGAAGTGTTCAAAATTTTCAAAGGATATAGTAACACTGATGCACATAAATATTTTACCATTGATCATTCTAACCTAACAAGAAATAATGGATTCAAGATTATACCCAAACGTTTTAAATCCCACGAAGCAAAACATTTTTTCTTTGATCGTACAGTAAATATATGGAATAAACTTCCTGCAGAAATTGTGAACAGCAATACTATTGAATCATGTAAAAAATAAAATAGACAAATATTTAAAAGCAAATCCCCAACAAGCTCTCTTCTTGTCCGAATAATTAGTAAATTCACTAATAAACTCTTATTTTAGAAACACCAATTTTATTATAAATTGTATTAACATTCAGATAGGCGTATAGAGTTCACGTAGGGTGAATAATACAACTTCCTTTCAACCTTTCCTATGAAAATTCCATGTCAGTTTTTCCATACTGCATGGTACTTTTACCCAACTTTGCGCTGGCATGGAAATAGTTGGGAATAGTGGGGAGGAGCCTTCTGCTATGCTGTCCTGTCTCTCTTCCCTGTGGCTAGTTAGAAGTAGTTACCAAACAGCCTTGCAAGGACCAAAAGGTCTATTGCTGTTTGGCTTTCCTTTGTATTCCTTTGTATTCCTCCTCCATGTTGCAGAAATATTTCCCTCTCAGTGTATATTTCTTCCTGTAACATCATTGCTCATCATGGTTCAGCATTTCACATTTCCTCTTGTCACAATTACTACTGCATCATTAAGGTCAGCAATAACACAACGCAGTACTAATTCAGCTCTCCATGTACTCGTACAGTATATAGTGTGGTGTGCACGTAAATCTCCGGTGTTTGAAGCGCTGGTGATGGGGAAAATCAGTATAAAAAGGATGAATTAAGCAGGTACTTCTCTGCGCTGTGTGAAAAACAAAAGAGTAATTCAGGGTTGAATTTCCACAGCGCACTCAATATTCCTCGGAACGTGACACCTGTATATTTCTTTTTTTACATAAATTAAAGTTTCATGATTTTCTCTTGATTTCCAGATTCTTGCATATCACATATTTCCGGTTACTGATAACTCATAAATTTCGAAGGGACCCGGATGCTCGGTAGACGCAGTTCCGTTTTTTAATTGAATTCCGCTCCAAAATTATTGCAATACCTCGTTTTCCGGGTCCGGAGAGGTACATATTTTGATCAAGTGTATGGTATTGTTCCCTAGCTTGTATTTTATCCGGATATTTTCAGCCGTCACCAAACAGAAGGTAGTCGTTATATCTATGTGCGCTGCGTGCGTATATGTCCTCCATATTAGTGAGAGTTGCGTGTGCTGTGTGCCCGCCAACTTTGATTCCAAGTCGTGGCTCTTTTTTGCAGCACGTGTTTTGATTATGCAATTACACACCACGAGGAATGAATCTCTGCGTGTTCATCTGTGTGCTGATTGTTTGTGATGGAGCGACACTGAACACACCGCCCCTCGCCTCCCTCAGCTGCCCGCCTGGCTGATTGCCTGTTTGGTTCATTGACTTGCTGGCGTGGTAGCAGGCGGGCAGGCGGGATGGCTGACTGGCTCTTTGGTTGCCTGCCTGGCTTGTTAGGTTACTGTGCGTTAACAAGCCCCGGGCGCCCGAGATTCTTCCTATTGTCTGCCAGGCGCGAGATTCGTTGGTGCTTGCAAGGGAATCCAAGCACGGACAGAATCCAGGATTCCCCTCCACCTGTCACAAACATCACGACTCTCGCCCTTTGGCTACAATTTGCCGAGATATAGATCGTGTTTCCCATGACGCTTACCAAGGATATATCTATATTTATCTATCTATCTATCTCTCTCTCTCTCTCTCTCTCTCTCTCTCTCTCTCTCTCTCTCTTTCTCTCTCTCTCTCTCTATATATATATTTTTTTTTTTTTTTATGAAGATTTCCATGATATAAATATGCAATCATGAAAATACATGTGCAGTTATAGTCAAGTGAGACACACTGCAGCAAGGTGAAGGATGGTGAAGGGTGCACACTATAAGTAGCCATTCAGATTTCTGTTATTAGTGACTTAGCAGCCACAACACGATCATTTTCTTCCTTATGCTCTGCGTACTCAATCGGATGTTTTATGCGGAGGTGCTTGAAGAGGTTGGAAGTTGTGCTTCCACTGAACTTCAAGGTGTCTTTACACACCAAACATATTGCTTGTTCTGGAGTTGATAGCTCCATATAATCCCAAATGAGCGCATTTCTGCCACGCTTGGCTGCCATCATGCAGAACCACTGTTTTTATTAAATTTAGGGTCAATTTGATTTTTCAACCTACTGTTGGTGAAGGAGGTTACGCCTTTCCCTCCTCTTCCTCCTCTTCCTCCTCTTCTTCCTCGTCCTGCACCGCTGCTACCAAAGAAGTGAGACTCGCCAAGAGCGTTCCTCCTCTTACTATTTTTCTCCCTCCTCCCTTTCGCTCTCCTATTCTTTCTTCCTGCTTTTGGTGTCCAGTCACTATTTCCGTCTGACGTGAAATTTCCCACCGTCCTTTTGGCGTGAGCGTGATGACGTGGGCGGCGAAGGGGCGGCTGTGTGCTGTACTGGCCGTCCTGGCACTGGGACAGCACTCTGTTCTCCCCACGCGGCCCAGGGAGGAGATGGTTCCATTTGGTGCGTCCCACGTTCAAGTTCACCTTTTTACAATGCACGCCATGGCTAACTGATCTCTTTAGTTAAGCTTTTCCCTTTTCCCCCCGTGTTAGTTTCCCGCCCCTGTGATTCTGTTTTCATTTGAGTGTCGTGCTCGCGGTGTTGTGCAGTGCCTAGAGAGAGAGAGAGAGAGAGAGAGAGAGAGAGAGCTACATGTGCCTATGCTTGTGTGTGTGTGCGTGTGCGTGGATACTTTCTTGTTTATCTCGCTGGGGTCTAAGAAAGTTTCCCGTCCTTTCCTCCGTGTTTTCCTTTACCCTTCGCCTCCTCTTCCTCCTCCTCCGCGTCAGCAAGATCCAGTTTTTAAAGATGAATGACGTGAAAAGCCTGTGTTTACCCTTCAGCCTCACCTCTGCGCCTTCCGCGTGGCTCTCCCTCGCTGCCCACCTCTCTCAGTGCTTTAAACTCGCCTGTTATCCCCCGGTGGTAGTGGATTGGTATTTTAAACGTTCTTTTGTTCTTTTTTTTTCTCGTTTTCACATCTGTGGGTCTTGGTTTGCTATTCATATCTCGTTTTCTTTCAATTTCCTTGCCTGTTTTATTCTTCAGTGAGTCTGTTGATGCTGTTGTTTTTTCGTCCTTTTTCTATGGTTTTCTGTTGTGAATTCGGTAGTTTTATTCAGTTTCCTCTATTCGTAACTCTTATTTACCGGTGCACGAGTTCGGCTCATATCTGAAGTCATGTCTTTTATACGAGTTTATAATGGGGAGAAGAAGCAGTCGTTGGCATCCTTTCCCATCCACTTGAATTCGCTCCCCTCACAACATTTTACGAGTGAAAAGTTTTGTTTCACTGGGAGAAGTTGTATACAGCACATCCAACACATTCCTGCCTTCCCTCAGGCCCGCGATAAATTTTATGTCTGCTGCCTTTTGAGTTTATGTTGCTTAAGGAATTTTACGTGAAAAGAACAGGCAACTTTCTCCCGTGTTTGGTGTTTGGCTTCATCTTACTTGTGTGTTTCTCTGCCACCCAATGACATGTTCGGAGTGCGGATGTCTTGAATTTGCTGCCTCAGATATCTTTCCTTCTGTCCTCTCCTCGTTTATCATTTCCCCAGAGTATTTCTTGTCCAGTTCTTGTGTTCAGCGTGTGTGTTATCTACTCCGCTATTAGCATGTTCGTTCGTTTGTTTGTGTATTGTTTCTTTGTTGTGAGACTGCTTAATATTTTGTTTACCTTGTTCTGTTGTTAAATGTGTTTTGTTTTTGTTCTTTCTTTGTGTTTTATTCAGTTATATTACTTATCAAATATGTTTTTTTCTTGTTGTTTAAATTTTTTCAGCATTGTTAGGCTTCATCTGTGCAAGCCTAATTCCATTCTGGTGTTGAATGTGTGTCTACTCTCTACTGCTCTGTTTTATTAAATTACATATGTCTGTACCATTTTTTTTCTTATATATATATATATATATATATATATATATATATATATATATATATATATATATATATATATATATATATATATATATATATATATATATATATATATATATATATATATATATATATATATATATATATATATATATATATATATATATATATATATATATATATATATATATATATATATATATATATATATATATATTTTTTTTTTTTTTGTGAATCTAGATATTCTATTTCCTTCACCTTGCATGGCGTGCGTGTTTCTGTTCATATCGCTATTTATCTTCTCATCTGGATAATAACCTCATTTAACTCTTTTATTCTTTTGTGTAGTGAAGTCTCTCTCTCTCTCTCTCTCTCTCTCTCTCTCTCTCTCTCTCTCTCTCTCTCTCTCTCTCTCTCTCTCTCTCTCTCTCTCTCTCTCTCTCTCTCTCTCTCTCTCTCTTACTCAGTTGTTGTACTTGAAATTCGTTTGTGTATTTTGTGTGTGTGGTTCTGTTCACGTCCATTTTAATTTGGTGGTGTGATGCTTGTTGCCTGACTTTTGAAATACCTTGTAGCTGCATGCTTTGTTGTGTGTTATTCTTCATTTTTTTTCCTGTGTGGAGTTCATTGTGTGTGCAGTTTGTGGTCGAGTGGAGTGTTACGCATGTCTTATGTAGAGCACTCGCAGTAACTAGATTCGCCTTTGTTGGTGTTTCTTCCTCCATATGACTCAGAAAACACGCTGCTTTACTGATCCTCGTCCTGCTACCAAGGGACAAGTTGCCCTGACGTGATGAAAACCGTGAATGAAAAAAGAAAATAGAAAATACGACCTGTCCTGTGAGAAAAGGGGGAAAAAAGAAAAAGCGAACATACTTTTTTTTTTTTTTTTTTTTATTGCAGCCAGATTGTAGTTCATGCTCGCTGGTGTACTTTTTAGGTAGTTTCAGGTGCAGCAGGTGACCGTGGCGCGGCTCGCAGTGTCGGTGAGAGTGGCCTGTGTGTCCCTCGACTTTTTATGACTCACTCCCGCCACTGGAGTCACCGAGTGTTACAGGAATGCATACTAAGAATCACAGTAATCTATTTTTTTTTTCTATACTTTTTTTTTTTTTTTTCGTTTAAACACCAACACAACTGAAATTGGCGCCATTTTTATTAAATTGCATGCAGGCACTGTTGACCAAAGCCTGAATGTTGATGTAACTCGGTATTCTTCCTTAAAAATTCATCTCTTACCTACGTACGAAAGGCAGTTCACCCCTGTTACTCTGTACGTGATTCGTAATAGTGTTTTAAAGCTGAAACTTGAAAAATTAAGGCGTACACACACACACACACACACACTATCATCAGCTTTGCAATTTGTACAGAAACATGATGCGTCCGTAGATTTTCAAACCAACTTTTGGGGGAACTAATCTCGGCTAATTTGACCCCATACAAGGAGATATGGTAAGGTTCCGTGTCTCTCCCTCTCTTGGCTACATATCTTCACATCTCTTTCCCTCGCCGCTGTCAACACGAAGCTGCTCGTTGCTGCGGCCAAGAGATCCTATATCCGGAGCACAAGAACATCGGGGTTACCGAGACCAGGAACTTAGCTAGCAATAGCAGTGGTACACGACGCCCACTTGTATTCTTGTCTTGCTGTGAAAAGTGAGTGCGTAAGAGTGGATTTCCGCTTGTAGGAGAAAGAAGAAAGAGTCACAAGAGCGAGGAGAGAAAATGCTGCAACACTACAGAGAGAGAGAGAGAGAGAGAGAGAGAGAGAGAGAGAGAGAGAGAGAGAGAGAGAGAGAGAGAGAGAAGAAGTACGAAGAAAGACGGAACAGAGGAGAGAAGAAGAAGAAGAAGAAAAAAAAAAAAAGAGGGATGAACTTCGGCGATAAACACAGGATGAACTTGAGCAAGAAACTGGTCACAGGGAACAGGAATAAAACTCGGCGACTTGAACTGGCAAAACTTGAAGACACGGAGGAGGAAGATTAACGAGAGTTGTGCTGTAGTTACAAGGACGTGAGGCTCCGTATAGGGGGAAGAGATGGGTAATGGACAGACGAAATGCGGGAATGTTCTGAGCTTTAGAGGCCAGAGATGGATTGGCACTATGCACGCTGCCAGGCAAGGTGAAGAGAGAGAGAGAGAGAGAGAGAGAGAGAGAGAGAGAGAGAGAGAGAGAGAGAGAGAGAGAGAGAGAGAGAGAGAGAGAGAGAGAGAGAGAGAGAGAGAAGGGATTTCTAAAGGGGTGAATTCAAGGTTTTTGATTTTTTTTTTCTAGCTTCATTTTTTTTTTTTTGTGGGGTAAAATTGTGAAGAGGAAATGATATGTGCGCTCTCTCTCTCTCTCTCTCTCTCTCTCTCTCTCTCTCTCTCTCTCTCTCTCTCTCTCTCTCTCTCTCTCTCTCTCTCTCTCTTATTTATCAAGTTTGGTTTTTGTTCAGGTCCGTAAGGCTTTGCTAGATTATTCGGGCATTCCCCCACCTCTCTCTCTCTCTCTCTCTCTCTCTCTCTCTCTCTCTCTCTCTCTCTCTCTCCCTCTCTCTCTCTCTCTCTCTCTCGCAAAGGTTTGATGTGATGCACGATCTATTTTGTGGTATGTTTTTTTCCCTCTGTTTTTCTGCTATTTTATTTTTTTGTGTTTCGTTTTTCTTTATTTTTAAGCCTCCCGTAGTCTGTTTAGGAGAAATGTTATGCTGAATTAACTTTCCCACGTCGTAATTTCATCTCATTAAAGTAAAATGCACTGAACCGATTCTTTCTTGACCGGGACGTGCAACACACACACACACACACACACACACACACACACACACACACACACACACACACACACACACACACACGAAACTGAACAATTAAAAAAAAAAATCAATAAA
This sequence comes from Scylla paramamosain, assembly GCF_035594125.1. NCBI lineage: Eukaryota > Metazoa > Arthropoda > Malacostraca > Decapoda > Portunidae > Scylla > Scylla paramamosain. Next base: position 20,235,573 of record NC_087176.1, on the reverse strand, counting down.
TCAAGCGATAAAACCTTTCCTTATTAGTTTCTGTTTTCATTTGCATCTCAAGTAAAAGACAATAAGAAAGTACCAAACGAATCCAAACATTTCTCCCTGTTCAAAGCCAAGCAGCTGAAGACGGACAGTATAAAGGGGTAAAGGGTTGAGGGTCTGAGGGGCTGAGGGGCTGAGTGGGTTGGGTTTGTGCGTTGCCTTAGTGTCACGCCCTTAGCCTCCCATCGTCAGGAGTGGGGCGGCCGTTGGGCAAGGTTTAGGGGGCCATGAGGTTGCGTCTTGGCATTCATGGGTGTCTTGGGTGCTGCTTTGTTTCTCCCTTTCCCTTTCCTCCTCCTCCTCCTCCTCCTCCTCCTCCTCTTCCTCCTCCTCCTCCTCCTCCTCCTCTGCCTACTTTAAGTGTCATTCTCCTATTTTTTTTTTCTTTCTTCCGTTCATTCATACCACGTTTTCTTTTTTATTTTTTTTCGAAGTTTCTCTCCTTGTGTTCCCTTCCCTCGCAGCTTTTGCCTTGCCTCCTTCCTGCATCCTCCTCTTCCTCTCCCTTCACGTTCATTCTTCCATTTCCTCCTTTCCATCTAACTTTTGCATTCTCTCTCTCTCTCTCTCTCTCTCTCTCTCTCTCTCCTCTCTCACTCTCTCTCTCTCTCTCTCTCTCTCTCTCTCTCTCTCTCTCTCTCTCTCTCTCGTCTACTGTATTCTATTTTCTCCTGCTTCCAGTATTTTTCTTATTTTTTTCTTATTACTTCTTTCCTATTTACAGTTTGTGTTCCTTTTATTCTGTTTTTTTTTTTATCTATTTACAATTTACTTTTTCACACTGAATATTTTTTCTCTTCTCTTTTACATCATTCCCTCCTTTTCATCTACGTTTTACGTTCCCCTTGCTACTTTGCATTTACTTCTTTTTTTTTTCCCCTTCCCTCACAAATACGCTCTTTTTTTCTTATCACAGTTTCAATATTTTCCTTCACGCCTTTCTTCCTCTTATTCCCTCCTTTCCATCCAACATTTTTTTTACATTTCCTTCGCTACTTTTACGTCTTTTATCTCTGACTTACAAATCCCCCCGCCCCTTTTTTTTATTTTTTTTATCTCAGTTTCAACATTGTCCTTGCCTCTCTCCCTCCCTCGGTCTTTCTCTCTGTGTACTGCCCCTTTTCATCTTCTTGAGCGATCAGTGTTATATTTTGTGGCAGCATTTTCACTTAGTTTTATCACCATCTTGGTTTGACTTACATGCGGCTGCTCCCGAAAATCATTTGCTTACTGTAGGTTCACTGTTTTCAAGCTCCCTCTGCCTTCCCAAATGTTACTTTCTATAATTTTACTTCTGTTCCGTATCTTTCACAATATGTTGCTCTTTTTTGTATAATTTCATGTGCATTTTTGTATTTTCTATGCGTTTCGTCTCATTTTAGGTGGTGTTTAGGTGCAGAGAGAGAGAGAGAGAGAGAGAGAGAGAGAGAGAGAGAGAGAGAGAGAGAGAGAGAGAGAGAGAGAGAGAGAGAGCGCTGCATGTTTCTTCTTTAACCCTTGCATACTTTTGGCTTCTTAACAATATATCTCCCGCACTTTCATGCAGCTTTTCTTCTTGCTTATTTTCACGTCCTGGCAGAGTGGAGAGTAGTCAGCTTTTTCTTTATTTATACATATAGACTTCTTTTTATTTTCCAGTATTTCTCCTTTTCTTTATCGTTAGCTTTCCACATAACGGGTTTTATGTTTTTTTTCATTTCTTTTATCTTTCCATCTTGTATTCTTGCTCTCTCTTCCTTGAGTTTTTCACTCTTACTTTCTCTCTTTTCTCTCTTTTCATTTCGTTTCCTTCATGCCCTTCCTGCGTCTATATTTTCTCCTTCCTGTGACTTAAACTCTTTCAAGGCGGAGGTTTCAAGACATCCACCAATTTCGGATGGCGCTTTTGACCTTTATTTAGGGACTGGAGCCTCAGTGGTTCATTTTTTACTGTCTTGTTCACTGCCTCTTACAAAATAAAAAAAAAAACACATTTTTCTCCTTTTACGAGTATCTTTCTTTTCTCCACTCTCACTCTCTCTTCTCCCTCCTTCTATCTCAGCCTCTCTCCCTCTCTTCATACCATCTTTCTCTTTCTCTCCTTTGACTTACAACTCTTTCTCACCTTCTCTTCCTACTCCCCAACTCTTTCTCAGTCTCTCCCTTCACTCTTCCTTTCTCTCCGTTTCTCCCCCTCTCTTCCATCGACCTACATCCATATCTCCCTCTGTTTCTTTCCTTCTTTCTTACCTCACTTTCACCCTCTATTTTTTCCACTTTGTCATACCACCCGTCCCCTTCTGTCAATCTCTCCCACGCTCCCTGTGTTGTCCCGTCCATTTCTGCATCCCTCCCTCTCTTCCTTCACTTTTTGGTATTACAAGAGCCCGTCGCGTGAAGGTTTGGGTGAGTCAGTCCCTTTAACTGGTCTTCCCACCTCGGCATTAGCGTGAACCACAAGGGCTGAGAGTGATTGGCTCTAGAGATTATGTCTTATGTTATAGTGCTTTTTTTCTTTTTTGTGTCCTTTTTTGTAGGGTCTTTTCTTTTTCTTCTTCTTCTTCTTCTTCCCCCTCCGGTGCTTGGAAAGGAGGTAATTGGCTCATCTGTCTGCCTTGAGCTGTACGATTCTTTTCTCTTCTTCGTCCTGCGGGGGTTTGTTTTTCTTTCTGTTTTTAGTCTTTTTTGCGTCACGTTGCTGCTGCTGCTGCTGTTGTTGTTGTTGTTGTTGTTGTTGTTGTTGTTGTTGTTGTTGTTGCTGCTGTTGTTGTTGTGCGTTTTTTATTCTTGTGTGTTACAGTATTTATTTATTTATTTATTTATTTATTTATTTTTTGGCTAATCTGTGTATACCTTCAACATTACAATTCTTTTTCCTTTTATTCATCGGGAATTATTAATTTTTTTTTCTGTTTATAGTTACTTTTTATGTGTTACTTTTTTTTTCATTGTGTATTTGCGTGTGTATGAGTGTGTGTTGTTTCATTGTAATGCTACTGCACCTCAATTTCTCCCTAGAGTCTCTCGTTCAAGTGTTTCATTTAGTGCGCAGCGTGTCCACTTGACATTTAGAATTGTAATTATGCGCTATGGTCACTGATAATTCATTTCCCTTTAATGTACAGAGAGAGAGAGAGAGAGAGAGAGAGAGAGAGAGAGAGAGAGAGAGAGAGAGAGAGAGAGAGAGAGAGACGCAGTTTGATTTGGTTATGGCTCTAGAATAACATCATATACACCCCGCTGAGCTTGCTATTTAGCGCTACTTCTTCCACTGAGAAATAACCACGAGCCAGAATCTTTATAGAGAGAGAGAGAGGGAGAGAGAGGGAGAGAGAGAGAGAGAGAGAGAGAGAGAGAGAGAGAGAGAGAGAGAGAGAGAGGTTTTGGCCAGCTCTTCTCTCCACATGAAAATTCAGCGTGTTAAGGTCCCCGAGTGTACCTGTCATTAGGGAATGTTTCACTTCACTGGGGAATGTGATCAGACATTCCCCAGTGCGCCTCCATTTATTCCAGCTACGCCTCTGGTTGAGCGGGCCCGGGAAATTAAGGTAAGAGGCGGTCTAATCAAAGGGAAAATATATGGAGATTAAGTCAATAGTTTTTTCATCATTGTTTTCTTTCCAGATAAGTCGAGAGAATATAATGGAAAAGTTAATAAATAATTCGACGCAAAGCAAAGAAGAAAAGAATATTTTGCAATATTATTCAGAAAAAAAAATTGATAAATGATTAAATGAAAAAAAAAATATTAATGAAAGGAAAAGAGAGAGGGAAAGCGCGGAGAGTGCGGTAAAGATTCAAAGATCGTAAATATCAATAATTATATTCGGCTTGCTTTACAGGAAGGATGGGAAGTTTTCTTTAAATTTAATGGGGGAACCTGCATAAAAGAAAGAGGTGAGAAATGGAAAGATATTGGAGAAGGAGGTACAGGAACGACTTAACGAATAAAAACAATGCCTACAGGA
>NC_087176.1:20156590-20226590 GCF_035594125.1 Scylla paramamosain | reverse complement strand
CTCTCCGATATGATTTACTTGCATATTTGTATCAGCTATCCTCTCTGGTGCTGAAAAATATATGGAAAAGCTCATAATGTTTTGACCATTAATAAAGCGACGACTTTTGGTATTTGGTGCATGACTGTAGGAGGACTTATTGGTGAAGCGGTGGTGGAAGGAGATGCGTTATGGCAAGATCTGGTGGTTATTTATAGCTTGGTCTGTAAGGAAAAATATGAAGACAGGCCAATAATATGAGACGTGGTAGCGGGTTCTTGCCTCCGTTGTGTGTGTGTGTGTGTGTGTGTGTGTGTGTGTGTGTGTGTGTGTGTGTGTGTGTGTGTGTGTGTGTGTGTGTGTCCCTCTCCATGAAGGGCTGCACATATAAAAGTTTACGCTCAACAAGCCTGCTCTTCACAATATTTATTTAGACGAATATGTAATATGGATGTATAATATAGACCAATAAATCTCTCTCTCTCTCTCTCTCTCTCTCTCTCTCTCTCTCTCTCTCTCTCTCTCTCTCTCTCTCTCTCTCTCTCTCTCTCTTTTACAGTCCTAGAAAAGCGGATTTTTTCTTGTTACATCTTTTACATTTTTATTTTTTCTATATTTTTTAATACAAGTACCTGCAACGTAGGGGTAAAAAAAAAGAAAAAAAAAAAAAAAAAAAAAAATATATATATATATATATATATATATATATATATATATATATATATATATATATATATATATATATATATATATATATATACCCTTCACTTTTTTTCTTTTTTAACGTTGTGAGTCCATTATAAAGTAGCTTGTCAGTTGGTGCAGTACTCGGAAATGAACTACGTGTGTTTTATATATATATATATATATATATATATATATATATATATATATATATATATATATATATATATATATATATATATATATATATATATATATATATATATATATATATATATATATATATATATATATATATATATATATATATATATATATATATATATATATATATATATATATATATATATATATATATATATATATATATATATATATATATATATATATATATATATACAGTATATTACATGCAGTCCATTCTCCCCATATCTGTTCGTATATAAGCGTGTGCATCATCTTTATACATCTGTTGCCTGTTTTGTAGTGCTCCTGTTACCGCGTGTTGTGTGCTGTTTTCTTCCTTTCTTCATGTCCTTTTTTTTTTGTTATCCTTCATGTTATTCTTGATCTTTTTCTTTTTTATTTTCTTGTTCTTGTTCTTGTTCTTCTTGTTCTTCTTGTTCTTGTTCTCGTCCTCGTCCTCGTTGTGTTGGTCCTCTCTTGGCATTGGTTGGCGCCATGTTCAGCCCATTCTTTTCTTTTTTTTTTTTTTTGCTCCTCCCTTTAGCATTTTTTTTAATTACGGTGTGGATTCTGAGAAGCTGCCTCGTGTGCCTCAGCGGACCTTTTGCTGTCTCCTCATTTTCTTGGTTTTTTTATTCAGATCTTATATCATACGTCTTATTTTCCTTACTGTGTTCTCTACTACTGTCTATAAAGAATTTGCAATACTAAAAAAAATTCGACAATTGTTAGTCGAAATAGAGATGATGTTTAATTAATTGATCACTAGAAATATAAGACTAAACTGAAAAAAAAAAAAATGTTATTGTGTCCTGAACAAAGTTAATCTGGTGGTAGTGAAAGAGTTGATTACGTCACCGGAAGACCTAATGAAAGTGCCGTGTACGGGACTCCACCTCACCCAAAGTCTCCAAGGGGAGACAGTAATCCTAAGTTTTGTCAAAGAGAGAGAGAGAGAGAGAGAGAGAGAGAGAGAGAGAGAGAGAGAGAGAGAGAGAGAGAGAGAGAGAGAGAGAGAGAGAGAGAGAGAGAGAGAGAGAGAATGCCAGTGCTTTTCCTTGAGACACAATCGCCAAGTAAGTGAGATTAGAGGCCTATTCCGATAAATCCCTCCCCCCTTTTCCTTCTCTCCAGTCTCCCTTTTCCTCTACCTCCTCCTCCTCCTCCTCCTCTTCCTTGTGTTCTTAAGTGAGCGTAGAAAACCAGCTAAGGGTCATCCTGCCCCTGCTTAGGCTCACCACCCACACGCGCGCGCGCACACGCACGCACGCACGCACCCACCCACACACACACACACACACACACACACACACACACACACACACACACACACACATTCATCTCTAGCTAAAACAGCTTCTATGAAGTTAGATGTTCTGAGATGACTCCGCCAGTTTTTCTCACCCCCCCAGCTGCTAACTCTGTACAAGGGCCTTATCCGTCCATGTATGGAGTATGCTTCACGTGTCTGGGGGGTTCCACTCATACTGCTCTTCAAGACAGGGTGGAATCAAAAGCTTTTCGTCTCATCAACTCCTCTCCTCTAACTGATTGTCTTCAGCCTCTCTCTCACCGCCACAATGTTGCATATCTAGCTGTCTTCTACCGCTATTTTCATGCTAACTGCTCTTCTGAACTTGCTAACTGCTTGCCTCCCCTCCTTCCGCGGCCTCGCTGCACAAAACTTTCTTTTTCCTCTCACCCCTATTCTGTCCATCTCTCTAACGCAAGAGTTAACCAGTATTCTCAATCATTCATCCCTTTCTCTGGTAAACTCTGGAACTCCCTGCCTGCTTCTGTATTTCCACCTTCCTATGACTTGAATTTCTTCAAGAGGGAGCTTTCAAGACACTTATTCATCAATTTTTGACCACTGCTTTGACCCTTTTATGGGACTGGCATTTCAGTGGGCATTTTTTTTATTGGATTTTTGTTGCCCTTGGCCAGTGTCACTCCTACATAAACACACACACACACACACACACACACACACACACACACGCACAGTACGTTTACAAAGATCGGGTTTTCCTTCCTAATTTGTCGTCATGATTTAACTGCATCCTGTTGTTATTGTTGTTGTTGTTGTTGTTGTTGTTGTTGTTGTTGTTGTTGTTGTTGTTGTTGTTGCTGAAGTGTTCTTGTTCTAGTTCGTTATTTCCGCTCCCCCAAAAATTTAAAGTTTGTGTTGCAAGGATAAAAACGTATTTGATATGATACAAAGGACGCGCTCGCACTCGCGCACACACGGCTAAGACGAAAGACAAAGCAGGAAGTGTCGAATTTTATTAGTCATGCAATGTCATATTTAAATTCCCAGTCTCTCTCTCTCTCTCTCTCTCTCTCTCTCTCTCTCTCTCTCTCTCTCTCTCTCTCTCTCTCTCTCTCTCTCTCTCTCTCTCTCTCTCCTGAGGATCTGTCTTCTAGTCAACTCACTTTTCCTTCCTTTCTTCTTGTTTTCATCTTTGTCTTCCTGATACTCCTCCTCCTCCTCCTCCTCTTTCTCTTCCTCCTTATCTTCTTCCCTCCTCCGTTTTTTTCCACTTCTGTTCGTGATCATGTCCCTGCTACTGTTCCTGCTCTTCTCGCTCCTCGTCCTCGTCTTCGTCCTCTTCCTCTTCCTCTTCCTCGTCCTCGTCCTTGTCCTCCTCCTCTTCCTCCTCCTCCTCCTCCTCTTCCTCCTCCTCCTCTTCCTCCTCCTCCTCTTCCTCCTCCTGCTTCCACATCTACTCCGTGAGGGAAAGAAGTAGTGCTCCGACAGAACCTCATTTTTGAACCCCAGAGGGAGGACGGGAGTGAGGGAGACAAAGGAGGAGGCAGATACTCGTAGATCACCCGGAGAGAAAATGAGAGGGGGAGAAAGAGAGTGAGAAGGAAAGAAGAAGAAACAAAGACTGGGATTGATGAAGACGGAGACAAATTGAGCGAGTGTTGGGAACAAAGAGAGTCAACGTAAGAAGGTCAAGGAGAACGGAAATACTAGTGGAGTGTTTACATTCGTGCTCCCCCTAAACTGCATATCGATTTTGCTGTGAATGTGTATGAATATTTTTGTGCCTGGAATGACAGGACGTGTAATTTTTTTTTTTTCTTTCTGTCTAAAGGGATTGTTCTTGTAAAAAAAACTATTTGTATGTTTTTTATCTTTAAGTTTTCATCGAGTATTCGTTAAGTCTGAAAGGAAAACAAAGTAAAGTAAGCTATCTGTAAATGCTTTATTTCCATTTATTTATCCATTTACGTGAATAACACAAGAAAATAAATTATATATGTAAAGAAAATCAAAGAATATAATATGAAGTAAATAATAATAATAATAATAATAATAATAATAATAATAATAATAATAATAATATTGATAATAATAATAATAATAATAATAATAATAATAATAATAATAATAATAATAATAATAATATTGATAATGATAATAATAATAATAATAATAATAATAATAATAATAATAATAATAATAATAATAGTTCTAAATCTGGAAAGCAAAATGAAGCATGCAAGTTAATTAAAGAACACAATATGACTTACTGAATGTTGTTACTCTCGCGTTGCCTACACACACACACACACACACACACACACACACACACACACACACACACACACACACGAGATTCTTGCCGCACTGTGTTGAGGATGACATTTGCTAAAGTTAGAACTGTTTCCATTTGGCATGGGAAGAGAGAGAGAGAGAGAGAGAGAGAGAGAGAGAGAGAGAGAGAGAGAGAGAGAGAGAGAGAGAGAGAGAGAGAGAGAGAGAGAGAGAGAATTGGAGCTTGATTCTAGTGTTGTTTTCCTGGCCGTGAGAATTAGCCCCTGGTGGAAGTATAAAGAGACTGCGGATACTGAAGAGGAAAGGCGAATGGGAAAGAGAGAATAAGATAATAATTTGCGTGAATGAGAAAGGAAAGAAGGAAAGGAGTTTTTATCTTGTGTATTTTGTAATTTTAGTTATATTTTGGGTTTTTTTGGGCTCTGTAAGAGGATATTTATTTTATTTTTTGTTCATAGGTGTATCCATTGTTGTTGTTGTTGTTGTTGTTGTTGTTGTTATTTTCTTTTATAACGTTTGCTGCTGCTGCTGCTGCTGTTGTTTCCTCCAACATATTACCATCATTCTGTAAACACCATTCCATTCCCCGACTTCCTTTCTCGGCTTTATCTTCCATAATAGCAGGCATTTATCATTAGCCAGGGAACAAACCACTGCCACTATTACCACCACAACCACCACCACCACTGTTACCACCACCACCACCACCACCACCACAGTAGATTAAGTACAACAATCCTTTGTAACTGTTAAACATATGGAGGTCATTTGTACATGTGTGTGTGTGTGTGTGTGTGTGTGTGTGACTCAGATTCAGATTGAAATTCAATTTATTTTGCTCAGACTTTGTAAGCAAAGTCTGGAGCACAGCTCCTCGTATAATTTCCATCATAACTAAAATTAAACAATAACTAAATCATAATAAAAATTTAATAATAAATCATAACTACAATTAAACTAACATAATAATGATAACCAAATAATTTCAATCGTAACTATAATTAAACAGTAACAATAATAATAATAACTCCTGAAGTAATACTGTTAATTAAATACATTACCTGAACATTTGATAGACAGCTCTTAAGAAAAAATAAGCTATGTTGGTCAAAATTTCTGAATTTTTACTTTGCATCAGTTCAGCAAACTTATTCATTGTTGTGTTATTTCTGTAATAGTTTGGGATATATCTGTTCTGTAGTTCAACAATATTTTCGTGAGAACATAACAACATAATATGAAATTCATCTCCCACAACATTACTTCTACATTTCGTACATAAATTCCCTTTGTTGAAATATTACTGTACCATGCTGAAATCCATTGATCCTTCAATTTCCTTTCCACAGCTTTCTTTAACCATTCAGGATAATTAATATATTGATCTAACCATACGCCTGACATGCCACAGCTATTCACAATATTTCTTATATGACCGAGCCAAGGAGATGAAGACGTGTTCGTTGAGTCTAGATATAATAAACTCCTATACATCATCATGCTTACTTATGTAGTTTTACCTGTTATCAGCCTTGACCAGTATGCTATCATTCTAGTGTTAATAATAACAGCAATGGGATGTTCTCCTAACTTACCGTACACAATGTCTCTACTTGTATTCTTATGGACATATAATACGTGTTTAAAAAATTTCATCAGCAATTGTTTCAACTCTCTATCAACAGTACAACCGCATATTCCACAACCGTGTGTCATAATTGGCATCACAGTCGTATCAAGCGGTGGGTCGTGTTTACGGCATTTCCCAGTCAGTGAATACGTCGCTCTAGAAGCACTTTTTTGTTCTAATTGGGCAATTCTAAATCTTCTATTGTAATTAAGTAAAACTCCTAGGTACTGATATTCACTTATTGTTTGGATATTCTCTTCTCTAAAGACAAAGTCATAGGTGCCATAATTCACCCTCCCTCTACTAAACACTACAACCTTTGTTTTGCTGTTATTCACATCTAACTTCCATTGCTCACAATATAATTCCATTGCTTTGAGAATATTTTTAATTTCATCTTCACTATTAGCTAAAATAACTGTGTCGTCAGCATACATCATAACCAATAGATTTAAATGTAAATCAAGAAAATTATCATCAGATAACAGATAATTACAGTTGTTTTCTACCAGGGAATCTTGTATATCATTAACTTATAGAGCAAACAGCAATGGAGAGAGATCTTCTCCCTGTCTTACTCCTTTAGTACAAATGAAAGTGTCAGATGTTTTTTGGTAAAATTTTACACATGACTTTATATTCATGTACATATTTCTAATAACATTAAGTACTTTACCACCTATATTTTCTTTCACCGTCTTGTACCAAAGCCCATCCCTCCATATTGTGTCAGAAGCTTTCCTGTAGTCAATAAAGAGACAGAACAGTTTTCTCCTCTTCCATAAGAACAAGTCCGTGATACACTTCAGTAAAAATATATGGTCGAGGTACTGTAACCTTGCCGAAACCCACCTTGTGTTTCTTTTACAATATTGAATCTGTTTGAATAGTGTGTTAGTCTGTCATTAGCTATTGATGTGAAAAGCTTACTTAAACAACTTAGTAAAGTTATAGCCCTATAATTATGTGGCTCATCAACATCACCTTTATTTTTATACAAAGGAACAATAAATAACCCCTATTAGCCATTGCTCTGGTAAGTCTCCTGTATCTAGAATTCTATCAAACATTTTAACATACTGTAACGCCCGGGTATTATTGTTGTTTAGTCTAAGTTGCCTTTATTTCTTTCTGTGGGATTGAGTGTGTGACGTGCGTGTGTGTGTGTCAGCTGTGCCTGGTGTCTGGCAGTGGTGCATGGATGGCGGGAGAGAAGTCGCGTGACTGCAGTGACTGGGCAGTGTGTTGTTGGCCCCGCTCTGGATAACTTGTCTTTGCGTGTCCTCCGTGCCGAGTGCCTGTTGCGTGAGCCTGAAGAGTTTGACTGTCACTGCCTGTGTCTGTAACTGCCTGTAACTAACGGAACTAGTAAAGGAAGAGAGTGTTGCCCACTGTTTGTCTACCCGCTCTGTCTGGCTGTGCGTGAATCACGTGGGACGTGGTACCCTTAGCATCTCTTGTCTAGCCTGCTGGTGTTCCCGAGTGCTGTCCTGACTGTCGGGGAATTGTGGGCGTCTACGGGAGTGCTGAGGTTTGTGCTTTCGTAACAATACAGATTAAGAAGGATATTTTTATCACCTTTGATGTGTTCATTAACGATGTTATCATAACCAGGTGCTTTGTCTTTCTTGAGTTTTCCAACAGCTTTCACCACCTCATTTTCTGTTGTAGGCTCATTCAATACTTGCCTTTCTCCTAACTCATGTGCAACACTTTCTGGTTCCATTCAATGTCCATCAACTGCATTAATATCTTCTGATAAACTCTTGAAGTGATGATGAAAATTAGAATTTCTGCTGTTAGTGTAGTCTTACTATTATTAACATTTCTTTCTCTTGATATTTTCCAATATTTTTTGGGACCTTTATTATTGTTTTATTTTAACTTAGTCACCAAGCTTTCCTTCTCTTTACTCTGCACTCTTTTCTAATCAGTCTTATATTTCTTACTTTTTTCTGTCATGACTATAATTTTCTTCACTCCTTCTTCGATTATATTTACGTCTAGCCTTATAGTAGGCTTTCCTTGTTTTCCAGCATTGATTGTCACACACAAATAGGCTTACATTATTACTTTGTTTAACAAAATTTTTCCTTTTTTTGGGTGTGAATACCTTTATAGGTGGTTCTGACAATGTGTTCTTTAACCAAGAATTCACCTCTTCAGCAGACATAAAATCCCTCTGCTCTATTAACTCCTTTACCTCACCTTCATTAATTTCTGCTTTATAATCATCTTCCTTTGTTGCACTCCATTTCCCTGTTAAGCTACAATTATTCACAGGTATATTACTTCCATCATTATTTCTTTTCTTTTCAATATTAACTTTTAGTTGTACATGTATACCACAATGAATATCTGAGTACAGCGGATCAAAATCTAGTATTCTAAATTCCTGTTCATTTTTCTGAACAGTGTTGGTGAGCCAGTGACATAATCCACCAGTGTAGCATAAGTAGTTGTGGGTTTCCCCACTCTAAGCTCTTCATCTAGTCTACCATTAAATATACACACATCATTATTACTACAAATTGTCACCAGGTCAAAGTCCAGATTCGTCTTCCTCTGGGTCATCGATGGACCTAAAACCTGTTAAAACAATAAGGGTAAAGCGCGTGAAGCATATAACACGTGGTAACAGGAAAGAGAAACTACGCCGTGTCACTCGCCACCGCCTCAACCATTGCGGACCCTGTTATTGCAACCACCACCACAGATACGCCTGATCCTACTGCTGCCACAGCCTCTTTATCATTGAAACACAAAAAGCAACCACCCAGCATTTCCTCAGGTGTTCTTGGAAAGAAAAGGAGTGTGCAAAGTGGACAAGGAAGGAGGCGTATAAAAAAAAGGTAACAGGCTCCCTCGACACAACCACCACCACCACCAGCTCTGGTGTCACCACCTCCACCGCCGTTACGTATTTAGTTTCTTGTTTGGAATATTTTTTTCCCATAGAGGAACTGTAAAATGAAGTAGGTGTAAGAAAATGCAGTAAAGTTACTGGTTTTTTGCTTCTTGTTGAGGAAGAACTTCTTTTTCTAGAAAAGAAACGCTTAAAGGGTTAATGTTAGTGCAGCAGGATTAGCACATTATTTCAGGCATTACAGCACATCAGCATTAGCACAGCATCACAATTCTGTAACAACATTATTTTAGGCATGACAACATCACAAGCAGAACAACATTACATACAAACGCAAAACAGCATCACATAACAGTGATAATAAGATTAAGATGCTGTGATGCTGAGGGTCAGATTATGATGTTGTGCTGTTAGGTCTAAGATAATAATGATGTGATGTCTAAGATACCCTGTGATGCTGTTAGATCTAAGATAATGAGGCTGTAATGCTGTTATGTCTAAGATAAAGATGATGTGATTCTGTTGTCTAAGAATAACACAACAGCAACACAGCATCACCACCAGTACCCAGGCATCATCACCACACACATCAGTTTCCCCACAAACCTCACCATCAGACACACACAACCACCACCAGTACCCAGGCATCACCATGCAGCGTCACACTCAAAACAGCAGCATCACATTTGAACAGCCCATGGTGAGGAATTAAAGCAAGAGGGAATATTGCGTAATAACTGTAAGTACTCGGTAGGTTCCCACGTCACCTGTTCAAAGCAGACGATTTTTTTTGCTTTTGCTACTTTTTGCTATTGTGGCAGTATGTACTTTGTTTATTTGACAGTTTCATCAAATTTATCTTATTTTCTGAGTAATTGCGTTTTTAATAATGTTTTAAGTGCAACAGGAACCGAATTCTTGAGTAATGAAAGATGAGGCTACAAGAAGAAGCAGAGGAAATTCCGAAATGGACGTCGGTGTGTGTTTTTCCATCTTATTTCACCATTTTATCCTCAGGTGAGTTGTGTACACGTGTGTCAGTTATCCTAAATATACTCTAAAGTGTCTATAATCAGTAAGATATGGTAAATAAGGTGAAGGAGTAATAGGAGACCGGAAATAAGTGTTTTTATAAGAAGCCGGTAGGTGCAGAAATATGTCATAATACATTAGCATTCTGGGATAATATTATCAATAAAGGCGCCTCATGAAGCAGCCACATCATGCACGTGTGGTGAGGAATACTCGCTGAACAACGCGTGTGTGTGGGTGGTATTGTGTGGTCAGGCAGTGCTGCGTAACAGGAATGTGACATTTGTGCTGCCCACCGATTCAAATGGGCTGTAATTTTGGATCAGGCTGTTATGTAGGCCTCCGCGAGAGTATCAAGGCAGCAGATTCAGATTGAGTACTTTTATTCACAATACATATGCGTATACAAAAGTGGTGGAAATAGATGAGAGTAAGTTTAAGTGAAAGTATATGTGGACAAGCTGGCGGAGGGACTGTGCGTTTGGCGGCCCGTGTGGAGAGCCAGGCAGCTCTCCACACAGCTGGGGGCCTTCGGTGGGAGGAGGGGGGCGTGGTAGGACAGCGTCAGTCTGGCCTGCATCCTAATGGCTTGCCTGCTGTTTATTTATTTATTTACTTATTTATTTTTTTTTTTTTTACATTTATGAGTAAATTTTTTGGGGTTGTGCGTGATTTTCTTGTCTTTTCACGTTTATTTTTCTTCTGTTTATTGTTTTTGTGTTAATGCATCATGGCGGTGTTTTGTATAGTTTTTGTAATTTTTTTCTTATAATTTCATGTTCTTGTGCATTATTCTTATTTCATTAAGTGGTAAATATTAATAGGGATCTGCTGGAGATCTTTATGTGGTGTACATCCTATCATACATGCCTCACACACACACACACACACACACACGTAGACAAAGAATGTTTTATAAATTTAGACACAGAGTACATGGGGACACAGTAAGAAGTTGCTGAAAGTTAACTGTAGAAGAGACATCAAGCAGTATAGTTTTCCTCACAGAAGTGTTAACAAATGGAATGAACTCTGAAGACGTTGTCAATGTCCAAACTGTCCATGCTCTTAAGACCAAACTGGATAGACATAGAGACTATGAGATTACTCCCCTCCCGTAAACCACTACTAGGTAAACACACACACACACACACACACACACACACACACACACACTGATCTTCCAATAACTGGAAGTTATTAGAATAACTGGAAGTTCCAAGAACTGACACTACACACACACACACACAGATCTTCCATTACCAAGAACTAACACCCAGACTGCAGGCTGCACACACACACACACACACATGCATTGACTCTAGGTTATTTGATTCCTCTTTTTTTTTTTCAATTTTGAGGAAATCTCTGCTGGGGAGACTGGTCACTTGATAGCAACAAGAACTGACGTCAGTTGACCAAGACACCACTAGGAATTGACATTAGCTGACCAAGACAGGACCAGAAATTGACACCCACTTGCCACAATATCAGTAAGTAAACAAGGTGTGTGTGTGTGTGTGTGTGTATTTACCTATGGTGTTTTTACTCCCAGAAGAACGTTTGGGCATTGGTCGAGTAGGGGAATTCCCTGTGAGTTGCATTGTCTCTACAGGACCAATTATCAGTTTAACACTTTGGTGGAAAGGACAGGTGACTGTTTCTCTCTCTCTCTCTCTCTCTCTCTCTCTCTCTCTCTCTCAGTATTGTATGATACTGTGTGAATAATTTTTGTATAATTCATTTCTTCATGGTAATTGATTTGCGTAATCTCAATTTTGGGCAGAGCAGATTGGTGGTACTGTTGTCTCACTCACATGATTGGCTATGGTTGTTGGAAGTATTGCTGTGGAGGATGCAATGACTGGACCTTTATAGGCCCTTCTCTTCTAAAAATACTTATTCTTGTTGTAAGTAAGTTATTTCTCCCACCTGTGAAGAACATGCGAGCACTTGGGAGTTGCTTCCATCATGGGAGTGTCCCTCAAGAGTAGGAGCCACCCCTCTCACTGACCTGAGTCACCTGACCCTATCAGTAAGCATCCCAGGTGCTCCACCAAAATGATAACGCTGCAAAGCTATGTTGTCAAATGTTTTGATATTTATGTAAGATCCAGACTATTTATTATCTTAGAACCCAAACCATTCATAGCACTGCTTGGTTTGATGAGCTGAATAATCCGTACTCAATATTCCATTTTCAATAGAGTAAAAAGAATTGATATATTTAAGAGAAATTGTGTGATGTGGCAGAGTATCTAACAGATCTCAGCCAATGCCTAAACATTCTTCTAAGAATAAAAAGAGTATAGTTTTTTTTTTTTTTTTTATGCAAGAGGGACACTGGCCAAGGGCAGCAAAAATCCAATAAAGAAAAAAGCCCACTGAGGTGCTGATCCCCAAACACTGTCCAAAGCAGTAGTCAGAAATTGAAGGATAAATGTCTTGAAACCTCCCTCTTGAAGGAATTAAAGTCATAGGAAGGTGGAAATACAGAAGCAGGTAGGGAGTTCCAGAGTTTGCCAGAGAAAGGGATGAATGACTGAGAATACTGGTTAACTCTTGTATTAGAGAGGTGGACACAATAGAGGTGAGAGAAAGAAGAAAGTCTTGTGCAGTGAGGCCACGGGAGGAGGGAAGGTATGCAGTTAGTGAGATCAGAAGAGCAGTTAGCATGAAAATAGCGGTAGAAGACAGCTAGAGATGCAACATTGTGGTGATGAGAAGGACTCAGAAAGGAGTCCTTCCTCCCTCCTTCACTACAAAATACTAAGTTTAAGGCTTCACTACTAAGTTTAAGGTGCGATTTGTACATAGAGGCACCGTCCCTCCCTGCATTCAGGGAGGGTCACTCTACAGGGAAATCCAGGAGCCTCTATGTGCAAATCACACCTTAAACTTAAAAAAAATTGAGTCCTTCCTCCTTCACTACAGGGATATTGAGTCCTTCCTCCTTCACTACAGAGATAATCATCTGTATTTGCTTTCTTTTTACACATTTTTTTTTTTACAAATTTCAAGATAATTTAAGACAATATTTAAAGTAATAATTATACAATACTACCTTGTTTGTTTGTCAAGAACATCCTTCACATTTCAAGATGGTGAAGACAAGATAGTATATACAATACTATTTAAACTGAAGACAAACAAATTGCACTGAAGCCAACAAAGACAAGGCATTGTGGGGAAGACATCAGAGACAAGCTGTGTCTATGGTCCTCCCAGGCAAGGCAGCAGATGATGATAGCTGTCAGGGGAGGCTGGGCTGCTGGGGTGGGCTTCCTGCAAAATTAGGACAAATCTTAGATGCAAGGATACATAGAACAGTTGGTGGTATTTGGTGATGCATGAAGGAGGAGATAAACATGCAGATATAGGAGAGAGAGAGAGAGAGAGAGAGAGAGAGAGAGAGAGAGAGAGAGAGAGAGAGAGAGAGAGAGAGAGAGAGAGAGAGAGAGACAGACTTGTACAGTCTGAAGGTACTAGAGGGAAACTGAAGGACAGCTCAAACAATGAGTGGACGGGCATGGTAGGAGCTTTGCAGTCAGGGGAAGCTGACCTCACTGTCTCTGAATTGTCCATCACTGAAGAGAGGCTGAAAGTTGTTACCTACACCCAGCCTATATATATACACAAGTGATGATCAAATAATGATTTAAGGATAGTGAACAAAGCACTCCCTTAACAGATTAACTTGGATCAGCAAAATGTTTACAATATGAAATGTCAAATAATTTGATTGATATATCTATATACCACATTGGCAACCCCATACAGGGTGGCCCAGACAATGCACCATATATTCACACATACAACATTCACAGTTAACCCAAATAATAATGTATTTACATACCAGGCCAAACAATCCCCCACAGGACACCCCAGACAAACCACCACACATTCACACTCTCAGCTCCACTAATAACTTATTTTTCTGTATATATCAGGCTGGCAATCACACACAAGATGGCCCAAACAAGGCACCACACACACATCCTTCACACTCTTAATACCTGTCAGGCCCTAGTGGAAAGGGACAGTCTTATGGCCCACCACACCACACTACACCTCAGGAGCCCAGGCACAGCATTCACTTAACAAAAAATCACATTAACACTCACTCCCCACAAAACAAATTAACACAAAATCAGATTAAACACTCACCCCAATGTGATGTTCACAAGGCAAGTCCTCCTCTTATAGCCATAAACTGTTTGTGGCCACCTATGAGGACCTTGACAAGATGCTACTAGCCTACACAACCCCAATGGACACAGCTCTGTACTGGTGCATCCTGACTAACATGATAGGTTTGGCTAGCATCCTCTTCTTTGCTGACCAACTCCAGAGGTGCTACATACCCATGGGGGAGAAGCCCGTCAGCATGGGAGTTGCTGGCTGGTACGTGTTGTCAGCTCTCCTACAGCAAAGTGAGGACCTGTTGGGGTGTGGGACTGGTCAGTTCAATGGTGGTAGTGTTTAGTGTTTGGTAAAATGGCTGGTACATGTTATCAGGTCTCCTACAGCAAGGTGAGGACCTGAAAGGGTGAGACTGTTAGTTGAATGCAAGGACTGGTT
This sequence comes from Scylla paramamosain, assembly GCF_035594125.1. NCBI lineage: Eukaryota > Metazoa > Arthropoda > Malacostraca > Decapoda > Portunidae > Scylla > Scylla paramamosain. The sequence continues at coordinate 20,212,064 of NC_087176.1, read as the reverse complement.
AGCTGCAGGATAGCAATGTTTAGTGTCCGGTTAGTTAGCTAGTACACCTGTCAAAATATTTTTTGTTACTCTAGGTTCTGAAATTGACCGCAACAAACACTGGCACAGCAGCCGTGATGACTTGTGGAGGTTGGTACGTCTTCCTGTCCCCCCCCTCTCCATTCTTCTCCCTCGTAAACATCCCATACTATTATCACTTTAGTGTAGTTCATTCTGTAGAGCAAATAATGGTTCATGGAGTGCATTTTCCACATCATACCAGGATCATATATTATACCAGTCACAAATTCCCCAGTAACTAGCAACTTGGCACAGCAGGGTTACCAACTTTGCACCATACTGCATGAGTTATACCAGAAATCATTGTGTGATGTGTCATACAGTAACACACCATAAAGGTGACAACATTTTTTTGATGGGTGTACATGTGTATATGGGTGGGACTGTTAGATGAATACAAGGGTAGTGGTGTTTAATGTTTGATAAGATGGGAATACAGGAAGACAATCATTAAAGGATAGATTTAAAATTGGTAAACTTCACATGACATCTGATGTATTTCCATAATTGTGTTGATATTAACTTCAATTGGTTCTGGCATGAGCAATGCAAGCAAGTGGTGTTGATACAACTGTTATGGATATCGTAAGTAATGTATTTAATTTTGTTATCAGTAGTTCTCATGATGAAGGTATCAACAGTTTTCTTAGTAAGATATAATGTTTAAATCTTTCAGAAATGGTGAGAAAATTTTTAAATTGCATTTTTATCTCTGAAACATTTTAAAATGGTCTTTTCAACACTTGAATTTAAAATTATCTACTTTTGTCCCTTTCAAAGATTTAAATTGCTTTTGCATCATTTTCCAGGTTTTAAAATTGCTTTTTTTATAGCATCTTCCCCCCCTCCTCCTCCTCCTCCTTCTGCAGGCTCCAACACCTACCCAATCAGCAGTGCAGCATGGGTCACCTACAGGGTTGGCTGTGGTGTGTCCCTCATTGTGTACACATCATACTCTGCCACACTGGTCTCACACCTGGCAGTGGAGCAGTCTGTGACTCTGCCCTTCAGCAACCTGCAGGAGCTGTCTAGGCAGTCAGGCTGGGATGCTGGATGCAACAACAATGACCTCTTCAAAGTGACAGCCTCAGTGGCTCCTTGGTTTTTTGCTCCCTGTGCTGATATACCATCCACACTTCAGAGAGAGAGAGAGAGAGAGAGAGAGAGAGAGAGAGAGAGAGAGAGAGAGAGAGAGAGAGAGAGAGAGAGAGAGAGAGAGAGAGGGGGGGGGGGTGGGGGGGGGGCAGGCAGGCAGGCAGGCAGGCAGGCAGGCCTTACATAATTAAGCATTCTGTAAGTGAAAGAAACTCAAATTAATCAGTAAACACTAATTTTCTATGAACTTTTTAACATTTTTTATCATTATTAATACAGCTGCTTTTGTTTCATTTACACTAAATAAATATGCTCTTTTCTCTAGATTATATTATATATATTAAAAAATTGAATGGAATATAGATACATAAAAACATTAATATAAATATCTCAGGCTGGCCATGGGCCTCCACTGACCTCAAGGTGGTGTGTCACACCAACACTTTTTCCGTCAACTTTTTCCATCGTTTTTCTGAAAATCGTGGATATCTTGGCTGCGGCCTGTCGCACACAAATGGTGTTTCATCTGAAACTTTCCATTGGCACAGCCCAAGGAGTGCAAACAAACATGGAGTCCACACTGCAGCAAAGATACGCTACTCTGAAACTAATACTGTTTACTGTGAGACACAGTATTGGAGGGCACAGGTGACAGTGTTGTGAGCCGCTCTTTTCAGGCCTTTCTTCATACAAGATTCATCCTTGTGGTCCCAGAGGCACTTATGGCTCCTTATGCTTTCCACAAGGATCTCCTCTGAACGGCGTGTCCAACTTGGATGTGGTTTTCCTTCCATGACGAAGCGTAGAGGTGGTAATAACGTTCTGTGAGACAGGTTGAAGCCACACAGAAAGTCTTGGTCTTGGTCTTGGAAATATAAACAAAGGCGGAAATTTGCAGGAGGAAACAATCCTGATCGTCTGACAAATTCATGCGATAAGTTCATGTGGAACGATGAAAAACTGACGGAAAAAGTGCTAGTATGACACCACCTTAAATCCACCCCTGGATTTGTGAGTTAATTTTTTTTTCTTTTTTTTTCTTACTTGAGGGGCATTGGCTTTGGGAGGGAAAAAAAAAAAGACCCACTTAGGTGCCATTCCCTTAAGACCAAAAGGATCATCCAAAATTGGAGGGTAAGTGCCTTGAAACTTTCCTCTTGAAAGAGTTCTAGTCATAAGAAGGAGGAAATATAGAAGTAGGCAGAGTGTCCCAGAGTCTACCAAAAACTAACTGACTGTTAGGCTAAACTGTGTAAAATACTGATGTGACTACCGTCCTCTTTTTCTGTTTTTGCTGCTTCTCTGGAGTGAGGGGCTGGCACCATGCACAAGTCTTCTTTGGTTGTGTCTGTCCCTTGCATCTTCTTCTGTGACTCCCATCCTTAGCAGCTCTAGCACAATTCCATCCTTCCATCTCACTCACTCTTTACCTTGATCTTCCTTCAACTGGCTTTCTCCAGGCCCTTTTGATTAGTCCTTTATCAAGATTGCCTCCAATAACCACCTAGGATGTGAACAATCTCATATCACCACATCAGTCTGGCTAGATTATAACGTGCCTTCTCTTCTTCCCTGGGAGCAGCAAACCTGTGTGGGCTCCCAGACAGGTGAGTGCCGTGTGCTGAGAGAGGCATGGCAGAAAGTGGTGCTGAGGTCCCCAGATAACTTAGTGAACTCCTACACTGAGGGACTGGAGAAGGTCTTGAATGGTAAGTCCTTCACAGCTCCCACAGTGAGGGACTGGAGAAGGTCTTGAATGGTAAGTCCTTCACAGCTCCCACAGTGAGGGACTGGAGAAGGTCTTGAATGGTAAGTCCTTCACAGCTCCCACAGTGAGGGACTGGAGAAGGTCTTGAATGGTAAGTCCTTCACAGCTCCAACAGTGAGGGACTGGAGAAGGTCTTGAATGGTAAGTCCTTCACAGCTCCAACAGTGAGGGACTGGAGAAGCAACTCCCACGTTGGTGTCAGGAAAATCTTCACTATGTCATGGTCTCTTCATCTCCCTTTTTTTGTCTTTTTGATGTTTTGGTGTATTTTTCAAGATTTTAGTATTTTTTTATATTCTAATTGTTTCTCATGAAATATTCATCTCTCTTTGTGTCTTTTTGATGCTTTGGATACATCTGTTGATGATTTGAGTGTGTTTTTCAGTGTTTTTCATTATTTCTCTTGTTTTGGAATGCTTTGGGAATTTTTTGGTCTGGTTTTGTTAATCCTTAAATCCCTTAAGATGAAGCAATGTTGAACAAAATTCCTTTACAGGTCATTAAAAAGCATCAATTAGTTCTCCTCATAGTGAGAAAGATGCAAACTTGAAATTGTCATATAAACATTTGCTTCATATCTTGCCTCTGATAAATGAAAACAACTAATTCTTCCACCAGGTAAAATAAATTAGCCAGATTCATTCTTCATTTAGATAAAACCACAAACATTCCTCAATTTAGCATAACCACCACCAGTATCTCACTGTTAGCTAATCCCACACTCCCTACATGCTTCTGTACCTCCTCCTTCCTATGATGCAAATTCTTTCAAGAGGGAGGTTTCAGGACACATCTTCCAATTTTGGATGATCTTTTTTAACTTTCTTTTGGGACGGGCAGCTCAGTGGGTCTTGTTTTCTTTTCTTTTGCTCTTTTTGTTGTCCTTGGCCAGTCCTCCTGTTACATTAAAAAAAAAAAAAAGAGAAAATAAATAAGTCAAACAAATAAAAAACTCACTTGGCAGGTAAATACATGTTCATAGGTATGGATGTCACAACGAACTACTACATTTGTGGTCTTCCTATTGCAGACTCCTCCAGAATCAAGGAACTGCCAGTCCAGTACATCACAGGAGGCATTGCTATTGGGCTGCAAAAAAAATTCACCTTTAGGAAGTTATTTGACTGCAGGTGTGTGTGCACGTGTGTGTATGTGTGTGAATTAAGATTGAGAAGACAGAAAGTGGATGGAGGGATGGAACTGCAAAGGATGGGAGTCAGAAAGGAAGGTGCAAGAGACAGATACAATGACACAATATTCCTTTTTAATCTTCCCTATAAAATTTAATCTCCTTATAAAATCCTGATGTGCCTTTATTTCCATACAGCCTGCATTTTACTGCTATATTATTACACAACATAAAAGCATAATGATATACTTCAGTGACACAATTCCTTTTCAATCTTCTGTACCAGACCTTCTCTCCCTACAAACCCTCATACACTCACCTTACTTATTCTTCCTACAGCCTTCAGAAGAGGCAGGAGTCAAGCCTGATGAACAAGCTGAGGTCCAATTGGCTATCAGCAGGAACTTCAATGTGTGGCAGGAAGACTAAATTCACAGCCAGCCTCTCTGATGTGGCTGCAATCTTCATCCTCTTGATGGGTGGTGCAGCATTTAGCTGTCTGCTGCTGCTGCTGCTGCTGCTGCTGCTGGAGTATGCAGTGGATAATGATGCATGTGTAAAACCATGGCCCATATTCTGAAGCACTCTGCTCTCTCACTATGACCATTTTCAGAGTCCACATAGATGATTAGCTGGGTTCTCAAGAAAGATTTCTCCTGTTGATAAATTTGAAATCTTGTTAATTTGGCATTAGACCTGCATAAGTACCTCAACACACATGTAACTTCATCCAGAGCCTTTTAAAAGCAGTGGAAGTGAGGTTTAGTAGTGTTTCAGAACATTACCCAACATACCTAAAACTCAAAAGCATATGAACCGAGTGACAATCTCACACAAGGAGGCCAAGGCAAAGTGCATAACATAACTTAAGAATTGAAAGTCTCATATATCCTGCCATGTACATAAGAGTATAATGGAAGCTGCAAGACTACACAAGGCAGGCAGTCCCTCTATAAAGCATATTAACCACACTTACAGATACATGCAAGACAAAAGGTGGCAGACAATAAGTTCTTGGGGTTTGCTGACCTGAAGGAACTGCAGAAAATAACAAGAAACAAGACACCTACACTTTTTTTTTTCTGTACGAGGGACACTGGCCAGGGGCAAAAAAAAAAAAAAAAAAAAAAAAAAAAAAAAGTGTCCGAAGCAGTAGTCAAAAATTGAAGGATAAGTGTCTTGAAACCCCTCTATTGAAGGAGTTCAAGTCATAGGAAAATGGAAATACAGAAGCAGGTAGGGAGTTCCAGTTTACCAGAGAAAGGGATGAATGATTGAGAATACTGGTTAACATTTGCATTAGAAAGGTGGACAGAACAGGATTGAGAGAAAGAAGAAAGTCTTGTGCAGCGAGGCCACAGGAGGAGGGAAGGCATGCAGTTAGCAAGATCAGAAGAGCAGTTAGTATGAAAATAGTGGTAGAAGACAGCTAGAGATGCAACATTGCACTGATGAGAGAGAGGCTGAAGACAGTCAGTTAGAGGAGAGAAGTTGATGAGACAAAAAGCTTTTGATTCCACCCTGTCTAAAAGAGCAGTATGAGTGGGACCCCCCCCCCCCCAGACATGTGAAGTATACTCCATACATGGACGGATAAGGCCCTTGTACAGAGGTAGCAGCTGGGGGGGTGAGAAAAACTGGCGGAGACATTTCAGAACACGTAACTTCATAGAAGCTGTTTTAGCTAGAGATGAGATGTGAAGTTTCCAGTTCAGATTATACGTAAAGGACAGACTGAGGATGTTCAGTGTAAAAGAGGGGGACAGTTGAGTGTCACTGAAGAAGGGATAGTTGTCTGGAAGGTTGTGTTGAGTTGATAGATAGAGGATTTGAGTTTTTGAGGCATTGAATAATATCAAATTTGCTCTGCCCCAATCAGAAATTTTAGAAAGCTCAGAAGTCAGGCATTCTGTGGCTTCCCTGAATGAAATGTTTACTTCCTGAAGTGTTGGACGTCTATGAAAAGATGTGGAAAAGTGCAGGGTGGTATCATCAGCATAGGAGTGGACAGGACAAGAAGCCTGGTTTAGAAAGTCATTGATGGATAATAAAAAGAGAGTGGGTGACAGGACAGAACCCTGTTAATAGATTTAGCAGAAGGAATGGCCTAAGTTAATGCTTAAGACGTTTTGAAAAAGGAAAAAAGGTGACTGGGACGTGAGATGTGAATGCAAGTGAATGGCAACGTGGGGAAAAAAATATAAAATACCGTGAGCTGCTCTTTGCAAACACTTTAAAAAAGAAAAAAAATTATTTACCATTCTACTGGAAAAGAAAATACAAGACTATAAAAGAATGACTGATTACATGGCAGTGTGTGTGTGTGTGTGTGTGTGTGTGTGTGTGTGTGTGTATGGAAAAGGCTTCAGAACTTAATTTTCAAGAACATTTTGAAAAGTTATTGAATCCATCTAGTGAGCAACCGATTGCCGATAGTGTGTTAGATGTTGATGATTTGGAAAATATGCCATATATACCAATTTTAGACGATCCTTTTTCTATGACTGAACTTGACGATGCACTGAATGTTACGAAGAACAAAAGTTATATAGGATTATGCCCGGCCATGATTAAGGTGTTTGATGTAACATGGAAGTTATTTATCTTGAATGTGTTTAATGTAGTGTTCACTCAAATATGTTACCCCCTGTTATGGTGTTACAACAAGCTAATTGTATTATTTAAGTCAGGTAATCGTATGATTTGTGGTAATTATAGAGGAATCACTATAATGGATACTCTAGCTAAAGTTTATGACACTATGATATTGAATAGATTGAAATTATGGTGGAACATCGACAAGTGTCAAGCGGGAGCACAAAAACAGAGAGGCTGTGTTGAACAGATTACTTCTTTGAGGTTACTCTGTGACTATGTTATGTACAAGAAGAGAAAACTGTATGTCCTGTTTATAGATTTTAGTAAGGCATACGATCGGGTCCCCAGAGGAAAACTTATAGATGCTTTAAAAGAGCGTGGATGTGGTAAGGTAATGATTAGAGCCATTAAAGCTATGTATACCTGTACTAGAAATATTATGAAATCTGCAATCATTGAATCATCTGTTGGTGTTCGTCAAGGGGCCCCGACCAGTTGTCTGCTTTTTACTTTGTATATTGACCATATGGTAAAGATGCTGAAAAACGAAATAGCAGCAGATGATTTCTTAGGAAGTTTACATACAATGCTGTTAATGGATGACGCAGTGATCGTTGCAACAAGTAGAGAAATGTGTGAAAAGAAAATGAACATCGTGTTACATTATTGTAGTGAATACGGAATGCTTATCAATGAGAAGAAAACAAAATTTTTTGTGGTAAACGGTGATGATAGAGACAAACATGACTTAAAGGTGGGTGAGGTGGTAGTGAACTATGCTGCCAGGTACTTGTACCTCGGTGCCTGGTTCACAGACACTGCCGGAATGGACGATGTACTTAACATGCACCAAACAATGAGTGAAGCGACACTAAACAAATTTTCTATTTTTTGTGCAGCAAATACATTAATGCCATTTATATTGAAGAAAAAGGTTTTTGATGCTGCCGTGACGTCAGCCTTACTGTACAGTTGTGAGTCGTGGCTGACAAACAAGACTAAGAACTTAGAAAGACAATACAACAGTTTAGTAAAGTGTTTATTAGGTTTGAGAAAAAATACCAGCATAAATTTATGTATGGTTGAAAGCGGCATTTTACCTGTAATAGAATTAGTAAAGTGAAGGAGGAAAAACTTCTTAAAATCTAAGTTGGAGGTCATAGATATGGAACAACCTTTTTATATTGTGTATGACCTTTGCAGGAGAGAAAACACACCTGGATATAGATTCCTTAATAGAGAAATATCCCTGATATCAGATAATGACCCCATGGAAAAATTGAGAAATATTTTGAGGAACACACCGAACAGTGCCACTAAGATCTGGACATATGTGAATGACTTTAACCCGACACTGACAGTTCACAATATTTATAAGACTGATAAGTATGTGCCCGATTACCAGCGAGAGGCATTCACAAGACTGAGATTAATGTCACACAATCTAAGAATTGAAACAGGCAGGTGGAGTCGAACGGCAACTGAGCAGAGAGTATGTTTGTGCGACGGTGTTCATGTTCAAACCGAAAAACATGTGTTGTTAGAGTGCACAATGACTGCTGATCTACGTAATAGTTATCAAATGCTCAGATTTGGCGATATAAATGACATAATGGAAGAGAATATCTATATACAGGAAGTGTGTTGCTATATTTTTGAAGTACTGAGTATATACGTATAATATGTAAGAATCACCTCTACATCAAATGCATGTTTGTTACTTTTCATGGACAAAAGTACTTGTACAATTATTTCTTCTTCGTTTATTTTGTAAAAGGATTCTTTTGTCAATAAACTACTAACTAACTAACTGTGTGTCTGTCTGTCTGTCTGTCTGTCTGTCTGTCTGTCTGTGCGTGCGTGCGTGCGTGTGTGCATGCGTGCGTGCATGCGTGCCTGCGTGTGTGTGTGTAAATTTCCTAAAAGAATACTTGGGATGATCAAAAAAAAAAATAAATAAAAAAATAAATAAATATATAAATGAATATAAATGAATAAATAAATAAATAAATAAGTGAATAAAATAAATAAATAAATAAATAAATAAAATAAATGAATAAACAAATAAAAAATTAAACAACACATGAAATGGTACATTTGTCTATGCATGAGTCTCATTAGCACTGCCACACTTACAGATTAGGGCATCCAAGGTGGCTTCCACATTTTGTGTTGCCTCTGAGATTTGATGCAGGTCTGTTGAGGGTTCCACAATGTGCTGTCTGCTGTACTTGCTCTTCTGAGTTGCACTGGCTGTGGGCAAAGGAGGACCAGTGAGTGGTAGTAGTCAGAGTTCTTATGACTGTCTTCTGGACAAAAGTGAGGCATGGAAAGGATTCCAAATACAATATTAGTTAATGTTTAAGTCTTTCTGTCCACCAGGCTAGCAATCCTACATAGGCAGCCTAAACAAAGCACTACGCACTCATACATACACACATCGTTCATGGTTTTAGTCCTACTGGCCCCTGCCAGAAAGAGATTGTCTCATGGACCACCCTGCTACACTCCAGACCCTAGGCATAATTAACACAGTTTGCCACATACTTCCACAGGAAGGCCCAACAGTATACACAGGTTTACCACCCCTGCCCCTTCATAATGAGACCATTCCCTGCTCTACACTCACTCCAATCCTTAAGCCACAACAGATGCAGGGTACTTTCTATGGACTGCGCTTCACGTTAACTGGGTTCACACAACAAAATCATCCTTTATTTCATCTCCCATCCCCACAGCTACTTCTTTACACCTCAGGTCTGTGTCTTCTAACCCATGAATACAGATGCTCCTCAACTTACAAAAACATCTGGAGATAGGAACAAGAATCCCTGGGACAAGAGTCCCCACACAAGTCCAAATTATGTTTGTCACTCCAGCACAGATTCAAATTCACCTAGTGCCATGTTTGAGCACTATCCATGCATAGCAAAGGAGAGAGACACCATGTTGTTCTCATTCAACTTCTGACCTGCTAACACCAGTTTGACTGTGCTCCAAGATTTGTTTGCATATTTTCCAACTTTCTGATTATTGATCATGGCTGGTGACAATCATAAGGCTAGTGATGATGTGAAAATGCTAAGTGTCAAGTCATCTCAATAGAAAGTAAGATGGTTTTAATAAAGAAACAATTGTGGAGAAAAAAATGGCAAACAGAGCCTGCACTCATGGTACACTAGTATTTGTACAATTTATCAATTTGTTTTATTACTACATACATAATATCTTTATCAGTGAGTACAATACAGTGATGTTTTAGCACAACCTCAATGTATGCACCAAAATTAATTTACAAAATAACTCCTTATGAACAAAACAATTATGAACAACCATCTGGAACCAAACTTGTTCATATGATGAGGGAACATCTGTATGTGTGTGTGTGTGTGTGTGTGTGTGTCTATATATATATATATATATATATATATATATATATATATATATATATATATATATATATATATATATATATATATATATATATATATATATATATATATATATATATATATATATATATATATATATACTCGTATTGTATAAAAAAATAACCCTTAATGCCAGATCCAACAGAGAATTCCAGATAGAAAAGCCAAATAATGGAGGATAAATGTCTTGAAACCCCATTTGAAAGAGTTCGTCATATGAAAGTTTGTGAGATTTTTTTTAGTTAATAAGGTGACGTGGGACAAAAGTTGTGAAGACTTACTTCCAACAAGCTCAGGTGAATATGAAATGACTTCCACAGGGATGGGAGCAAACATGGTACCTGGCATGCATCCAGGAACACCCATGCCTGCACTCACGTTGCCCTGTGCAGGTGGCAATTAGGGATATGAGCTGAATATTTCACAGACACATATTTAAATACTCTAAGTTACAACCAGCACTGTATGGTATACTTTAATCTGTCTCTGTCTACATCAACTTAACTTTCATTCCTTTGCTCTGCCTGCCATGTATCAGGTGCACAATACTCATATATGCCGGTGTTTTCTAACTGGTCCATTAACTCACCTTCTCAGAGTCTATACTGCTGTGTGCACCAAGATCATGTCATATAAAACAAAGATAAGTAACAATGAATGAAAAAAGAATAATGAAGAGAGAGAGAGAGAGAGAGAGAGAGAGAGAGAGAGAGAGAGAGAGAGAGAGAGAGAGAGAGAGAGAGAGAGAGAGGAGATGGAATGGTATTCTACCATAAAAATAATTTTATGTACTAGAAATCATATCCTCACGCTCCTTCAGGGACTACCAGGGCACTAGAAGCTCAAGGCTAGACTCCCTACAAGCCCTGAAGGGGATGAAAGAGGAGAAAAATGGAAGATGTAATGACTCACTGGGATTCTGAAAGAGGGGAGTGAGGAACAGGAGAGAGGAGAGAGGGGAGAGAGAGAGCAACTACCACACACCCCAACGACACCTGCACCCTCCCCCTCCCCCCTGGCACGTACCCCCATCACCCATGAACAAAACACAACACAATCTCACACACATCCTCTCGCACTCCTCAAGATACAAGAGCACATGACACTCCTCACCTTGTCCACTCCAGCACTTAGGAAGTAGTTGCCCTTTTTGTTCCACTTAAGGGCAAATACGGGACCCTTGTGCTGGCCGAAGTTGGAGGCTAGTCGGCCGTCTGTCATCCAAACTCTGGTGTAACCGTCGTAAGATCCTGTGATGAGCAAGGTGCCGTCACACTGCAAGGGAAGGGGAAAGGTGGTGTCAAGGTTAATGGGCTTTAGGCTGATTACATTCACTTCCAGTCTTCAGTGTTTTCTCAATCCTTCTCTAATTTGCTGAAAATCTTGCAAAACCTGACATCATCATCATCTTGTTTCCTTATTTTCCATTTTCTGTGGTATGCCTTGTCTAAAAGTTTGCATGGTGTGTGTGTGTGTGTGTGTGTGTGTGTGTGTGTGTGTGTGAGTGTGTGTGATGATCTGTCTGGGCTACACTGAGTATGATTGATAAAGATACATTATTTTCCCTTACAGGTTTAGACATCTTGCGAGTCACTCCTACTTCTTGCAGTGGTAAACAATCACTTCTCTGATCCTCGTCCTTCTCTATTCTTCCTCCACACTTCATCTCCATGTCTTCCTCACTCTCCCCACTAACCTAACCACACACTGTCTTCAGATCTCACTCACTCTTCCCACACTAGTCTCCTTCCAACAACCTCCAACCCCAAATGACCTCAAAATTATCTAGCAATTTAGTACAGAAGGACAGACTCTTACATTCCAGTCTAAGGAAGTGACATCTTTGTTACTGGGAACCTCTCAGTGCCTCCTTTCTGAATGCAGTGCTGCAGAACAAGCTGGTTCAGGGAGGTGGTGCTGTCATTCATGTTTCAGATGCGGGCCATGCTGTCTCCTGACCTGTCGAGGAGTGAATGTGTGGAGTGAGATGAGATGGAGAAGGAGTGATAACGTGGGGTGAGCAAAGTGGATGCAAGGTGGAGAGGAAGGATTGGTGATGTGGGGTGAGAGAAGGGAGTGAAGATACGATCATGAGCAATACGTATGTGTATGAATGAATGAACAAGTCTATATCTATTCATATCTGCTAATTTGTGCTTTCTCAATGTGTTCATGTTTTCCAGAGAGTCACACCTGTTATATGTGTGGTGTGTGTGTGTGTGTGTGTGTGTGTGTGTGTGTGTGTGTGTGTGAGAGAGAGAGCACCCACCCTGAGGCAAGGTCAGTGGTTGGGTTCCAGGCACAGATGAACACCTCACTCTGGTGTCCCCGCAGGATGGTAGCCTTGTTGAGAGGGATCTCCACACTGTTGTCCACCTCCATGTTTTCACCCGTGGTGCCTGTCAGGGGAACTGTCACCTCATGTTAACTGAACTAGGTATTCAGGATTGCCTTCTTAGTGCTACCTGCCTTTGCCTAATGATAAATGAATGACTGAGAACTTCCTTTACTCCCAAGATTATTATTTCTATTTAATGTCTACTATTAATGTAACCTCATAATGCATTAGACAAAAACTGCATTTCATTCTCACTACTTCCCTTGCCTTATAAATGAATGGTTAAAAACTTCTATTGCTAGTTTAACCTCATGTTGCCTCTACTAAAAACTACACTTTCCTCTCAATATCACTCTTGCCTTATGCTAAAGAAATTATAATGAAAATTTGCTATAATGTTAAGACCACTACTGTTATTAATTCAACTGAGTGACCTGTGTACTATAGAGGCATTAATTCATCACTTCCTCCTCACCGTCACTCTTGCCTTAGACTAAACAGATCATTTGAAATATCCTCTACTACTAATGCAACTTTACACCGAGTGATGCACGAGTAAGTGAGCCTTTTTTTATTACCACTTTGTTGCCCTAGACCACAATGCCCTCTTACAGAAAAAGTAAATAAAAAATAAATAAATAAATAAACTAAATTCACAGCTAATGTAACTTTATACTGAGTGACCCATGAACTACAGAGGCATGAATCAAAGACAGCCTCCTTATCATCACTCCTCCCTTATGCTAAGCCAGCGACAAGCAGAATATTGTGATGTCCACCCTCATCCCCATTGGTGCTGGGAATTCTCTGTCCTGACCACGGCACTGTGTGAGCAGTGTTGTCCCCACAGATGATGGGTGTGGTGTACCTGGCCTGGCTGTTCATGTTTGCCAGCCTCATCGCCATCACTGCCCTGGTTCCAGCGCATCCATGTGCCACACACTGAACACATCGACAACGATCAATTGTGTGTGTTTGTGTGTGTGTGTGTGTGTTCTTCAGCCTTAAGAGCCTGACTGGTACTGACAATATGGTTTCCTTGCTTCACTGGAGTTTCTATCAATAACTTTATGAGGCAGAGTTGAGGTAATGAAATTGGTTTCCTTGCTTCCCTGGAGAATTCAACAATTTTTTGAGGCATTGTTGAGGAGAACCTGCCACTGACTGCTACTGACACTGTGGTTTCTTTGCTTAATGTTTAGTATCACATATTCATTATTCTGCACTGGCATCTGACATTCTCAAAGGTGAAAGCAGACCTCAGGCCAAAAACGCAATCCAATGGAATAGCAGTAACAAGATGATTCGCTCCCTTCTGAATACTGATCCAGCCCAGCTTGTTCAGTAAAGCTAACCAAATATGAACTTAATCTCATCAAAGAAATAACAGGCATCTTGATACCATTTAAAGTAGCAACTCTAGTGTGTCAGGGAGAGAATGTTGTAATGTCAAGCACAGTAATTCCATGCATTTGTGGATTGAACGATGAGCTTGATCAAGTGTCACAGACATACAAGTCAAAGATTATTACTACTCTCAAAAGCTCAATCGAGAAAAGATTGAAGATCTATGAAGACACGGAGATGTTTGGGCTGGCTTCTTTCCTAGATCCATGCTTTAAGATGGACTGGAGCTTACCATAAGTCATGTTCATGAAATCCCTACTGAAGTCTACAGTAGATGAAATTATGCCTACTACCACTGAAGAAAACGGTTCCCTTCAAGAAAATAAGGAGGCCCCTACAAAGAAGTGCAAGGTGTTCAGATTCATGACACCATCAGCATCAACGAGCTCTTCCCACTGTATATTAACATCAACTGTATCACAAGTAGAATCCAACCTGAGTCAACCAAGAACAGAGGATGACAGTGATCCCCTTCTCTTCTGAGAACAGAATCAGTCAACACTGCCTCAACTAACTATACTGGCTCCAATATCTGTGCATCCCAGCTTCATCGGCTCCAGATCAGACACTTTTCTCCATTGCTGGGAAAGTCTTTTGTCCTGAACGATGCAGAATGACCGATGTTTGCTTTGAGGAGTTGATGTTTATCAAGTGCAATCAACACATAGTAAAGAAGACATTACATGAGAAATAACCTAGCCTATAAGAAATCATGTGTATAACAAGTTCTATATTTTTCAAAGAGAAATACTTTGTTTTCCTTATTGCTGTGAAAGTCTGTGATCATGATCTGAAATAAATTCATAGAAGTAATGTATTATGTACTGTATAGCAAAATCAAATAAAACCTCTTACACACAATGTATGTTTTTAATACCATTAGTTAGAAAGTGATTTAAGCAGTTATATTGCTATGCTCAAAAATGGAACAGTGCTCCTAAGAGATGTAGTTTGCTGCCTATTTAGGCATTGTACTTAATCACTGTTAATTATTATCTTTTTATAAATAATCACAGAGAAATGTGATAATCTAATCCTAATCATGCACAAAAAGAAAAAAATAACCACAATAAAAATAGCTAAAACTAATCATAATATAATCAATCAAAAAAGTATTCCAGACCATAATCAAAATAAAATCATAATAATTTATAATGATGCCCATGTCTGGTCAGGAACTTTTTTTTTTTTTTTCTGTAAGGTGAGGATATACTAACTACCTCTTGGTGCCATGTAAGGTGCTCCCGAACACTTAGAGGCAGCCACCACTCTGTACAGTGAAACACATCCCGGAATCCCTCATCACTATCTTTTCAACACACAATCTTTTCATTGCCAATAATTATGCAGTATATTTTTCAACTAATTTCATTCCAGTGTAACCTTTGTACCAGTAATGGTAGCCTGTTTGGCCAAACACAGGCTAAACAGAGACCCAGCAGAACCAAACACAGGCCAAACAGACCCAGCAGAACCAAACACAGGCCAGACAGACCCAGCAGAACCAAACACAGGCCAAACAGACCCAGCAGAACCAAACACAGGCCAGACAGACCCAGCAGAACCAAACACAGGCCAAACAGACCCAGCAGAACCAAACACAGGCCAGACAGACCCAGCAGAACCAAACACAGGCCAGACAGACCCAGCAGAACCAAACACAGGCCAAACAGACCCAGCAGAACCAAACACAGGCCAGACAGACCCAGCAGAACCAAACACAGGCCAGACAGACCCAGCAGAACCAAACACAGGCCAGACAGACCTAGCAGAACAAGGTAAAAAAGGTAAAAAAAAAAAAAAAAAAATGATGGAATAAACTGGAACAGGGTAATAAGATAAGGGACTGGAATGAGCCTGGAATGGGCTGGAATGGGCTGTATTTCCAGATTAGCTAAGTGTACACAAAATGGAGTCATGTATGTGATTTGCTCAGTGTGTGTGTGTGTGTGTGTGTGTGTGTGTGTGTGTGTGTGTGTGTGTGTGTGTGTGTGTGTGTGTGTGTGTGTGTGTGTGTGTGTGTGTGTGTGTGTGTGTCTGAAAGGTCTCCATCTCTCAAATGCTTCAGCGTCTTATCTCTATAACTTTAACTGGTTACAATGGAGGTTATTGTGTTTGCAAGTGTGTTTTTCATTATTCTATTTATAATTTAATAAGGATTTTGCTCTATCAGTGGAAAAAAAAAAAAAAAACGCATGGAAGCACAACTAATCATACTTGTGGCCTTTCAAAACTATCGTAATGACTGTAAAGTGTCTCACATGACGGCTTAGAAGCATAAGGCAGTTATCTTGAACACCTACACGATACAAACCAACCTTTGCCGTAAGAAGGTTACGTAAGAAAAGTGTGATAAGAGATTAAAAAAAGACAGGTGTGATTTCAAGGATATATGGGAGTTGTCTAAAAAATGCCAACACTCTATTCATCGAAGCAAAAAAAAAAAAAAAAAAAAAAAAAAAAAAAATATATATATATATATATATATATATATATATATATATATATATATATATATATATATATATATATATATATATATATATATTTTTTTTTTTTATGTAGGAAGGATACTGGCCAAGGGCAACAAAAATCTAATAAAAAAAAATGCCCACTGAAATGCCAGTCCCATAAAAGGGTCAAAGCAGTGGTCAAAAATTGGTGGATAAGCGTCTTGAAACCTCCCTCTTGAAGGAATTCAAGTCATAGGAAGGTGAAAATACAGAAGCAGGCAGGGAATTCCAGAGTTTACATGAGAAAGGGATGAATGATTGAGAATACTGGTTAACTCTTGTGTTAGAGAGGTGGACAGAATAGGGGTGAGAGAAAGAAGAAAGTCTTGTGCAGCGAGGCCGCGGAAGGAGGGGAGGCATGCAGTTAGCAAAGATCAGAAGAGCAGTTGGCATGAAAATAGTGGTAGAAGACAGCTAGATATGCAACATTGCGGCGGTGAGAGAGGGGCTGAAGACAGTCAGTTAGAGGAGAGGAGTTGATGAGACGAAAAGCTTTTGATTCCACCCTGTCTAGAAGAGCAGTATGAGTGGAACCCCCCCAGACATGTGAAGCATACTCCATACATGGACGGATAAGGCCCTTGTACAGAGGGGGAGACGTCTCAGAACACCTAACTTCATAGAAGCTGTTTTAGCTAGAGAGGAGATGTGAAGTTTCCAGTTCAGATTATAAGTAAAGGACAGACCGAGGATGTTCAGTGTAGAAGAGGGGGACAGTTGAGTGTCATTGAAGAAGAGGGGATAGTTGTCTGGAAGGTTGTGTCGAGTTGATAGATGGAGGAATTGAGTTTTTGAGGCATTGAACAATACCAAGTTTGCTCTGCCCCAATCAGAAATTTTAGAAAGATCAGAAGTCAGGCGTTCTGTGGCTTCCCTGCATGATATGTTTACCTCCTGAAGGGTTGGATGTCTATGAAAAGACGTGGAAAAGTGCAGGGTGGTATCATCAGCATAGGAGTGGATAGGACAAGAAGTTTGGTTTAGAAGATCATTAATGAATAATAAGAAGAGAGTTGGTGACAGGACAGAACCCTGAGGAACACCACTGTTAATAGATTTAGGAGAAGAACAGTGACCGTCTACCACAGCAGCAATAGAACGGTCAGAAAGGAAACTTGAGATGAAGTTACAGAGAGGAGGATAGAAACCGTAGGAGGGTAGTTTGGAAATCAAAGCTTTGTGCCAGACTCTATCAAAGGCTTTTGATATGTCCAAGGCAACAGCAAAAGTTTCACCAGTCTCTAAAAGAGGATGACCAAGACTCAGTAAGGAAAGCCAGAAGATCACCAGTAGAGCGGCCTTGACGGAACCCATACTGGCGATCAGATAGAAGGTTGTGAAGTGATAGATGTTTAAGAATCTTCCTGTTGAGGATAGATTCAAAAACTTTAGATAAGCAGGAAATTAAAGCAATAGGACGGTAGTTTGAGGGATTAGAGCAGTCACCCTTTTTAGGAACAGGTTGAATGTAGGCAAACTTCCAGCAAGAAGGAAAGGTAGATGTTGACAGACAGAGCTGAAAGAGTTTGACTAGGCAAGGTGCAAGCACGGAGGCACAGTTTCGGAGAACAATAGGAGGGACCCCATCAGGTCCATAAGCCTTCCGAGGGTTTAGGCCAGCGAGGGCATGGAAAACATCATTGCGAAGAATTTTAATACGTGGCATGAAGTAGTCAGAGGGTGGAGGAGAGGAAGGAACAAGCCCAGAATCGTCCAAGGTAGAGTTTTTAGCAAAGGTTTGAGCAAAGAGTTCAGCTTTAGAAATAGATGTGATAGCAGTGGTGCCATCTGGTTGAAGTAGAGGAGGGAAAGAAGAAGAAGCAAAGTTATTGGAGATATTTTTGGCTAGATGCCAGAAATCACGAGGGGAGTTAGATCTTGAAAGGTTTTGACATTTTCTGTTAATGAAGGAGTTTTTGGCTAGTTGGAGAACAGACTTGGCATGGTTCTGGGCAGAAATATAAAGTGCATGAGATTCTGGTGATGGAAGGCTTAGGTACCTTTTGTGGGCCACCTCTCTATCATGTATAGCACGAGAACAAGCTGTGTTAAACCAAGGTTTAGAAGGTTTAGGACGAGAAAGAGAGTGAGGAATGTACGCCTCCATGCCAGACACTATCACCTCTGTTATGCGCTCAGCACACAAAGACGGGTCTCTGATACGGAAGCAGTAGTCATTCCAAGGAAAATCAGCAAAATACCTCCTTAGGTCCCCCCAACTAGCAGAGGCAAAATGCCAGAGGCACCTTCGCTTAGGGGGATCCTGAGGAGGGATTGGAGTGATAGGACAAGATAAAGATATGAGATTGTGATCGGAGGAGCCCAACAGAGAAGAAAGGGTGACAGCATAAGCAGAAGGATTAGAGGTCAGGAAAAGGTCAAGAATGTTGGGCGTATCTCCAAGACGGTCAGGAATACGAGTAGGGTGTTGCACCAATTGCTCTAGGTCATGCAGGATAGCAAAGTTGTAGGCTAGTTCACCAGGATGGTCAGTGAAGGGAGAGGAAAGCCAAAGCTGGTGGTGAACATTGAAGTCTCCAAGAATGGAGATCTCTGGAAAAGGGAAGAGGGTCAGAATGTGCTCCACTTTGGAAGTTAAGTAGTCAAAGAATTTCTTATAGTCAGAGGAGTTAGGAGAGAGGTACATAGCACAGATAAATTTAGTATGAGAATGACTCTGTAGTCGTAGCCAGATGGTGGAAAACTCGGAAGATTCAAGAGCGTGGGCACGAGAGCAGGTTAAGTCATTGGGCACATAAACGCAGCATCCAGCTTTGGATTGAAAATGAGGATAGAGAAAGTAGGAGGGAACAGAAAAGGGGCTACTGTCAGTTGCCTCAGACACCTGAGTTTCAGTGAGGAAAAGAAGATGAGGTTTAGAAGAGGAGAGGTGGTGTTCTACAGATTGAAAATTAGATCTTAGACCGCGAATGTTGCAGAAGTTAATGAAGAAAAAGTTGAGGGGGATGTCAAGACACTTAGGGTCGTCGACAGAAAGGCAGTCCGACCTGGGGACATTTATGATCCCCTCCCCAGATGGGGACTCCGAGGCTGCTGTAGGAGTCGCCATGATTTTAAAATTTTTGAGTGAAGGGTGTGTGTGTTATTAGGTGCTTGTAGTTTTGTGTGGAGGAAGAGAGTTGTCTTTAGAGGGCAGGCTGTGACTGCCCCCTTGTGTTGTGAGACACAAAGGGAAACGTTCAGTGAGGTCACAGCTGGGTTTAATGATAAGTTCACAGCACCCCCTGAACAGTGCTTTAGACCTCACTGGGAGTAATTATCATTTCGGCAGGTGTCTACTGCCTCCTCCTCCTATATATATATATATATATATATATATATATATATATATATATATATATATATATATATATATATATATATATATATATATATATATATATATATATATATATATATATATATATATATATATATATATATATATATATATATATATATATATATATATATATATATATATATATATATATATATATACACCATGGGCAGCAGATGCTTCACGGAACATCCTGCAGCTCTGTTCACCAAGCAGGAAGCAAGGACAGCGTGGTGGTGGTGGTGGTGGGTGGTGGGTGGTAGTGGTTGGGGTAGGGGTAGGAGTAGGTGTAGTGGTGATGGTGGTGGTGGCACTGACTTCTCTCTCCAGGAGTCAATGTATCCCCCAGCGTGTGAAAGGGACTTGAGGATGCCGATGCACTCGAGAGGTCAAACTCCCCAAGCTCGTGGCAACAAACAGTGCAACATACGAGTGAGTCCCGATATTTTCAAGCAGTTGGTGAACATTTTACACCAAGCCGCTAAGAGGCTTGAGAGAGTAATCCAGTGATTCCTAAAGCACAAAAGAAGAGATGGATGGTGCATCATAAAACCTTAATGAATATTGGAGTCTAGAGGAATGTGTAAAGAATCTGGTGGTGAAAGCGATCTGGCAGCCTCTCCACCAATGGGACCCGGTTTTGCAGCAATTTCCGCCCTTATTGGTCGTGACGAGTTTATGATTGGTCGTGATTCTGCTGTGATTGGCTACATTCACCGTGGACTGTGATTAATGATGAGCCGCCACCGTCACACCGTCACCAGCTCACAGCCCCGAGCAGCAGTAAGCCTAACCGGGCAGGCTTGGCGGGGCCCTGTCTCAGCCTCCCTATTGCCAAACACTGCCCCTTTCTGTCACCTCCCCCAAACCATCTCTCTCTCTCTCTCTCTCTCTCTCTCTCTCTCTCTGGGTCTTAAAGTGAAGTTCCTTGTTTCGTTTGGTAATTATGTTAACTGAATCAATTTTGCCTTCAACATCAATGTACTTTGAGAGATATGATACTACAATCTCTCTCTCTCTCTCTCTCTCTCTCTCTCTCTCTCTCTCTCTCTCTCTCTCTCTCTCTCAATAAATCATCCACATTGTCAAGCAGTTGGTCATGCCACACCCACTCTGGCACTCCTACACTCCACACTCTCCACACACTCCCACTCGTCTTGTAAATTATTTTCTTCATTATTGCTGCTCCGGTTGTAGCTATTACATTGTGTGTCATAAGGTTTACTGTAGAATTTAGTCATCTTCAACTTCCTTCACTTAAACTCTATACAGTCCACGCACACTCCTCACACACTTCCCCTCGTCCTACACACACACACACACACACACACACCCCTCATCCTCCACATACACACACACACTCCCCCACACTCCATGTCCCGGCCATCTCTCACATGTGTGGGTGGCGGCGCCTCCCTCTCAGTCCACCAACACCACCACCAGTTCAACATGACAGTTATTGCTCCAAGTGACCGCAAGCATCGCCACTGCGCCGCGCACCTCTCCGATGGGACTTTTAAAATTCCCGCAATTGTACAGAAAATTTGAAATATTGCATTTGTAACTGTGATTGCTTATGGTAGTACATTTGTTATTTTTTGGGATAATTCTAGATGATTTTATGGGGTGAAAATGTAACTACAAGTACTACAATTACTCGTAAGGAAAAACTGAAATATTGTACCTGTAACTGTGACTGCTTATGGGAGTACGTTTGTTGCTTCATTTTTGTTTAACTCTAGATTATTTTATGGAGTGAAAATGTGACTACAAGCACTGTAACTACTCCACTAGTCTCTCTCTCTCTCTCTCTCTCTCTCTCTCTCTCTCTCTCTCTCTCTCTCTCTCTCTCTCTCTCTCTCTCTCTCTCTCCTGATGTCTTGTAGTAAAATTATACTTTAAACTTGAACTACTGTAGTGTTTTATCAAGCTTAAGGAGGAGTCTTGGTAGGCTAAAAGTTAACTAAAACGTAATTACTTCTTGCTTTTCTTTTAACGCAGATCCCAATTCCCGAACCAGCAGCACTCTGTACTTTTTAAGTACAAAGTGCTTACTAGAGTATAATTACTGTATATTTTTTAAGCTTAAAGAGAGGTGCTACCAGACAAAGAGTTAACTTAAACATTCTTCTTTTTTTTCTTTTCTTTTAACACAGATCCAATTTCCCGAACCAATACTAAAAATAACACTCTGCAATATAATTCCTAAACTACAGCCTTTATTTAATATCTGGCTCAAAAGCAGCTTACAAACTCAAATTGCCGCCGGTCTGCCGACGAAAACAGAGGGAAAAAATTTTAAACATCAGCCACACAACGTCAGCGTGTTTCCTGACGCAATAAAAAAAAGCTGCAGTTTCCAGCCCACCTGCAGTAACAAATAACACAGGTCAAATAGCCACTTAAAGGACCACCCTCACGCCTGCCACTTACCTGCCTAAGTGACGCGGAAATCAACACCAGAATACATCTAATACTCGTTATTTATTTTTTTTTCACTTACAGTAATATTACACAGCACACCAATTACAGAGTCACAAGCGCAGGAAGCTGAGAACATCAAAGAATGAAAACTGCGGAGAAAGATGTCTTAATGAAAGATTATTATTGTCCAAAAGCCTAATGCCATTCTTTTCTGTTGCATTATCTCCACACTGCTCAACGTGCTACAGGGATTTCAATGCCAGGTAAGGAGCAAGTTCCGTGATCTCCTGACCAATTACACCATTTTACAGAAAGATATCTACGTTAAGTATGAGAGAGAGAGAGAGAGAGAGAGAGAGAGAGAGAGAGAGAGAGAGAGAGAGAGAGAGAGAGAGAGAGAGAGAGAGAGAGAGAGAGAGAGAGAGAGAGAAAATGGAGTTAGAATATTATAGTATACAGCTTATCAATGCATTATTATTATTATTAGAATTATTGTTGTACTCATCATTATTGCTGCTCTGGTTGTAGTTATGTGTCTGTCATAAGGATTACTGTAAAATTCAGTGTGTGTCATAAGGTTTAGTTGATTCACAAAGTGAAGTTTAGTGTCATCTTCAGCTTTCTTCACTTTAGCAGCACGTGGCATACAATTCTGCGTCTTAACTGAGTTGTGCAGCTCCCTAAACTCTCTCACTATACCAAGGAATCTGCTGCTGCTTATCATGACATATGAGGCCGCTAAAAGCAAATATCTTAACAACGAGGATAAGCGTGACTGTTGTTCTGAACACCGCCGACACCGCTGTCTCTCCGCTGTCATCACCACTGTTACCATACCACCACCGTCATCACCATCAACACACTTTCCATCACCATTATCACCATCATCACTGCCGCTATCAGCACCTGAACCAACACTCGATGGGCAACACTTGATAAACATGAGCAAATTCTGCAACTATTAATATGCCAACAAGAGTAGATAAGGTAGATGTTTCTCGGCGCGTGACCGGAAAAAATCGTCCGTCTGTCCATTCATTTTTTTTTCGCTACCCCATGTTGTAGTCAAAGTGTCATTTCACTTAGGTACTGCAATACTGCAACAAACCACATATGATTCAGAAATGCGTTAATTTATTTTGCTACTATAAGTTACCATCACCTTCAGAATCAAGAAATATAGATGCTAAAAGTATTTTATGGTACCAATTTCAATAGGGAAGATATTATTCCATCACCCGCTATTTCCTAAAACGTTGTATCTCTCGTTTTGAAGGCATAAGAAACAAACTCGTCTTGTTTCGCTACCACTAACTTCAGGAGCATGAAATATAGATGCTAAAAATATCTTGCTGGATTATTTTTAGTTACAAAGACTATATTTTCACGGACAGGTGTCTGAAATGTTAGCTGTCTTGTTTTGAAGGCATAAGAAGCAAACAAGTGTAATCTTGCCGCCAGCCAACTTCTCATTTGTCATCATTATCTTTTTCGTCTCCCTTCCCATCCTCAGTTTCTAAGTAATTATCGTCCATGACAGCTGTGGCTTTCTGTCTATATATCACTCGCTATTCTCTCTCACTTTGCTTGTAGAGAAAACCGTCTATCATATTCTGTAATGTTACTTTGCAGTGAAATACACTCCCTGGGTACTCTGCCATAAATGTATGCGTTTTGTCTCCTGAACACTGCTAATTCAATCCACCAGCAGCACAAGAAGTCCTGCACGAATGATGCAAGAACTACTAAAAAGCATCAAGATTATTCAACTACAGCATTACAAAGATAAAAAAAAAAAAATCTGATAAGAAAACTGCCTTGTGTAAGTGAGTGAACACAAGCACTGTAACACACACACACACACACACACACACACACACACACACACACACACACACGAGGCAAATGGGTGAGCCTCTTAATGTGTAGGCCCTGTTCACCTAGCAGCAAGTAGATACGGGATGTAACCCAAAGGGTTGTGACCTTGCTGCCCCGGTGTGTGGTGTCCTACCCAAAGATCAGTCACTATGATCTCTGAGCTCTTTCTGTAGGGTAAAGGCTGGCTGGGTGACCAGCAGATGACTGTAGGTGAATCACACACACACACACACACACACACACACACACACACACACACACACACACACACACCTCCTATCAAGCTCCCTCAGTACAGTAGTAGTCGTAATCGTAGTAGTAGTAGTACTAGTACCAGCAGTAGTAGTAGTAGTAGTAGTAGTAGTAGTAGTAGTAGTAGTAGTAGTAGTAGTAGTAGTAGTAGAATAAGTACTAGCAATAATAATAATAACAACCAAAGTGTTCATTCCTCCAGAAAATAAATATAATAAACAACACTATGGGAGACCCAGACTTGACTCACTCACTGTACGGGCATCGCAGGGAATTAGGGGAAAAACACGGCAGAATTACCTTGACAGAACACACACACAGCAGTCAGTGAGGAACCCAGCACGTCACGACCCGCTAAGCTCACCTTGTCATGCAGGAAATGTTCGAAACGGCACCAAGACATTACTTGACTGAAATCCTCAACCCTCCTCCTTCCCTCTCCTCTCCTCTCCCCGCCACTCTCCCACGCCTCACCTCACGCTGTAATGACCTGACTGCAGACTGAACAATGACAGCACACCACTCCCGTCTGTCTGACTCCATCACTCCATATCCCGCACCGCCAAGGTGGTTGTGTTTCTGTGCCATTGTAAATCACTGGTTAATGCCGCACTGTTCCTTGACATTCTCATCACGCTATGCTCAGCTACTGCTATTGTGTGTGTTATCTATCTAGTCATCAATATTAATTCACTTTTGATGCTGGTATGGCAAAATTACTATACTGTTTGCATCTGTTGATCTATATTTATTTACTTGTTTCTTTTCTTGTCTTGTCATACAAATATAAAGCCAGGTCAAATGCACAAAAAAAAAAAAAAAAAAAAAAAAAAAAAAAAAAAAAAAACTTGGGTGTTCTCTCCCAAAAGAAAGCACCAGTTAAAAATTTGAGATGGAATGGCTGTGCTTTTTATTTGAGCTAGCTTTGTAATAACCTTAAATTGGTTCAGTCTGCCATGCAGGCTTAGCGCATGAGAAAATGCTTATTCTGGAATATTTGTATTTAATATCACATTGCAATTCCCTTCTTTTTCAATAAACCATGGAAAAAATTTTTTAAAATTTTAAATGACATATTACACTGGTGCTCTGACAGGGAAGAACCTCATACTGCCCTGAATTGACCAGGAGCCACCTTGCGTGGGTCAGCTGGTCTTTTATGGTCTCCTTTCCTCCCATTCTTATATTCTGGATGACCATGCACAGGAGAGGCAGACACTTACCTGTAGTGAGCACGGGTGTTGAGGATGAAGCTGGGAGGCCTGGATCATATCGTCCAGGGTGTCGTTCAAGGTGTCTAAGCTGTCCTCGCTGTCCTCCTCCTCCTTACCAGGGCTTTCCTTGTTGTCAGAGGTGGGTTCAGGCTCTGAGGGCTGAGATAACACTTTCATAGCTTCTGACCAAGCTCTTCACTGACTGTGCATTAACATCCTTTTAAATGAGTATATTCCAGTCATCCAACCAGGCAATTTCCTTCAGTATAAGGCAAAGTCATAATAGCCAATGGGCTAATAAGTAATCTATTATCTCCTAATGGTAATATCTATTGCAAAATAGACAACTCACCTTCCAGACAGTTTCCCCAGTCTCAGAGCAGTTCAGTCCAACAAATTTCAAGGCTTCATCAAGGTTGAAGTCAAGATTGAAGTCTGGTACTGTCTCATTGAGGGTGAAGGACGGAGAGTTAAGAGGAGACACAGAGTCAAGGGTCACGTCCCCTCCGCTGATGTTTTTCTTAGGAGACAGTAAATGCTCACCTGCAAGCAAAGGATGAACAGTAATTACACAAATACTGTCAACACTCTTTCTGTTATTCTTGTAACAAATTTGATGTACAAAGCTACAACCTATGATGCTGTGGTTTGTTTTTCTCATCACCAACTTGTGGGGGTCATCAGATAAACAATAACATATTGGTGCCTAAAACATTAAAGCTCTTATGATAAAATTTGATCCAAATATGCTTTAAAAATCTTACAATAAGAACTATTCATGAATAAATGATGAATATAGCTTGCCTGGTTTTCAACAACAGTTAATGCTTAAATATGTTATGTATATATACTAAAAAGAAAGCATACATGGTTTATGTATATAAATAAACTGTAAAAACATATATCACATGGCAACCATTACAACTACATAAAGGATATAATGTTCCCTTCATGTTCAGAGCAATTATAGTCATCCATGAAACCTCAACCAAAACACTCACAATCTTCATCATTGAAAATATAAACAAAATGTGTCTATACACACACACACACACACACACACACACACACACACACACACACACACACACACACACTACACATTATGTAAAGCAGTACACACCCTATATTTTCATCACAGCAGTAATTTCTCAGGACTCATAACTGTTCCTCAGTGTTACCAGTACCTCTAGTAATTTGTGATCCTTGATGGTGGGTGGAGGGAGGCCTCCTGCCTGGCCAGGAAGCATTAGTGAGCCTCCTGCCACCCAGGTGTACCTGCCCTCTGTCCCCACTCCTTCAATGATCCCATTATGATTAATGATTCCACTCTATGGCCACCACCAAGCCTAAATATTTTTCTTACTTGGAAAAGAAAAGCTCAAATCAATAAGCCTTCACTGAGCTACAGATCACCGTGGTCTAGATATATAACAGCCATTGGCAATTATTGCACAAAATACTGTAGCACACTACTGTACTTGCGGGGATAAAATAATATCCTTCAGTCTTGATATAAGCCAACTCTCAAAGTGCTACACCACAGCTACACAAGACATAACATTTTCCCAAAAATCTCTTGTCCTGTGTGTTGCTGCACTGCTGCCAAGAGTACACCACCTCACATGTGTGTCTTGTGAAGATAAGAAACCATGCTATCACTATACCATTAAATACTTACTCAGTCATAAGTCATACCAATGTGTGTGCAGCAGATTCCTCAATAACATTTCAAGGTTACTGACTACTGGCACAGTCCTTCATACAATGACACATACAAAAAGTTGCTAATGTAACCACAACAGGGTACTCATCTATTCACTTCACTGTGTTGTGAAAAGCCCTTTGATTACAAGATTATAACAAGAAACTTGCTGGAGTATTACACAGATCACTATCTCACAGTTCTTGAGCCACCAAACGCCATGCGAGCACCACTATATGACCACTGTGTTACCACCACTACCACCGCTGTCACAACCACCATTGCAACTACACATGGGGAGGAGGGGCAGAGCCTCACACCAGACAGGTGGTGCCTGATCAGCCAACCTACCAATATGGCTGTGCACCCAACAGGAAACTTGGCCAAATGGTGTAACAAAGGCACTCCTCCAAGCCTGGGGGCCACTACACTTTCATGGGGGGGAACAGGAGGAGACCTAATGAGGGGGGAGAAGGAATACCACGAAGGGTTGGATTCGCAAGGGTTGACTAACGCCAGCCGGATATCCCATCACATAATGCTGCTGCCAATATCCCGCTGCGATGCCCGAAATGCACCCCCTCCCAGCATGGGCGCCACCAGGCCAACCCCTAATACAGTAAAATCCCTCTCATCCGGCATTCAAGTATCCGGCAGCTTCAAGTATCCGGCACATTTTTCCCCGAGCCTTAAAATCTATAAAAAAATCAATGTGTACTCATAAAATTGATTAAAATTCCCGCGTGAGGCATACTTTGTCCCCTCGCCACCAGAGCACACTGCTTCGCACCACCTGTGGTCCACTGCACTGTGTTTACTCAGTGACTCAGTCCCGCATGTGCACTGTTTATCACCTGACGCCTTCATCATACCTAAAGTTGTAGAAAAGAGGAAGCGTGTTGTGCTTACACTTAAGCAGAAGGTAGAAATTTGTCGATGATTAGAGAGAGGTGAAAGCAGACAGCAACTAATGGCAGAATATGGTGTGGGCTCATCAACTATTTATGACATTAAATCCCAAACGAAAAAGTTGCGGGATTACATGAAAGTCACCGACACCCCAAAGGCAGTGGAAAATCATCACACACTGCAGTATCATCATAATGAAATGATGGACAAAGTGTTATACGAGTGGTTCAGCTTGAAAAGATCAGGAGTCACAATTACAGGCCCAATGCTACAACTGTGCTGGTGAGTGTGAGGTGGCAGCACGGGCGGCGACGCGCGGCACAGCGATCAGCTGATCTTTGTTATGGTAAGATGCGTGAGTGTAGGGTGGTGATTGTGGGCATAATTTCACTTCTATTCAAGTATCCGGCATGTCAGCGGTCCCACTGATGCCGGATAAGAGGGATTTTACTGTATCATTTTTTCCTTCAAACTCTACTAAGCAGTGGATATTTTTCATCACCTTTCATTCTCTTTCAGTTTCTGGCTCAAAGTTTCACTTAAACATTTCTCTAAGTCCGGATCTTAAATTTAGGGCAGGACAAAAATCATCATACATGTGGCAGCCCGGCCCACATTGTTCAGTGTAGTGGCAGACATTCCATAGCAGTGACTTTGACAGGTGAGATTAATGAAAGCAAATTTTCATAATTCGATAAGGTAAGAAATACGTCCTACAGAGTGTACACAACTTTAAGGGACCCTTGGAGGGAGGCAACCATACAAACATCTATAGGGCACATCCAGGCATCTCCCACCATAATCTCCAACTGTCCAATTGTCTCACAGAGGCCAGCCAGACCCGCCTCCCCAGAACTCGATTAGTCCCTATATGGGAGGCAGCTACAGCCCCTCTCCAAAGGCTGATCACCTCTAAGCCAATGTTACACACCACATTCAGCTCACTTCTACAGCATCACCTCCACCTCCGTGCTGTAGCTCTATGGCCACTGGGGAAAAGTAACTCAAGGAATGAATAAAGAGTAGCTGCCATTGTTTCTTATAGAGCCTTATGTAGGGAAAATTATTTTATATCTATTAAGATATTGGCTATTCTTCAGTGTTTTGAAAAAACATGCAATATTGACATTCAACATTTTTTTTTTTTTTATCTTTTTAGTAGTACAGGTAGGCAAATATTTAGAAGTAGACAGAAAGACAGATAGGGAGAAACAGAAACAGATAGAAAGACAGAAAAAATAAATTGTTAAAATAAACAGATGGACAGATCAACCATATGAAAGCACTCTTAACAAAATCTCTAAAAAAAAAATAGAGTACAAAAAAACAGGAGGAAGCAACACTGAGGAGACCCCTACAAGCCCACAACAGTCTACCAACCCTCCTCCTTCCTCTGGTCATAAAGGTTACCAGAGATATAAGCCACCATCAGGGGTACACAATGCTCAGCCACCTCACATAAGGTATGTGGGCTTTCTGCATTTTCCTTGCCCTTTACACAGATTAAAGTATGACATTATACTTGACAATTTCCATGGCAGTAACCTCAGTAACCTTCTCAAACACTTCATAGTATTTACAGTAAGTTTAAAAGTAAGGCTAATAATATTATCTTATATCAGATATAGAATCTACCAGATAGGCATTCACAGGAATAGGCCTGGTAAGTTTCTTTTGATGCTGTTTTATATCTGAAATAGTAAGTAGTTGGAAAGAAATTACATATAATGGCCATTAGATGAATTTCAGCTTACCTACTTGTGACAATATTTCTTTCATGGCAAAATTGAAGCATGCACCACAAACCTCAAGTAAATATCATCCTAAAAAGTCTCCTTCAGGAAACAAATAAATATGGATTTGTCTTTGAAAAGGAAATTACTTTTTGCTTTGTCAGAGCTGCTCTCAGAGATGGGAAGACCAGCATGAGGGTAATGGTCACAACCAGCAGGATGTCCTTGCTTCCCCACCCTGCCCTCTCTACCTGCCCTTGCTCCTTATCTTCCCCACCTGCCCATGCCTCCCTCCCCTTGTCTCCCACCTTCACCCACACACCCAACATTAATGAGTTTTTAATACTGTGAATCTTTAAACTCTTATATATGCATATTATTATGAATATTCTTGTCTTCTTTCAACCACTCATTAGCTCCAGTATTAATGAGTTTTTAATATTATGAATCTGTGACCTTTCAGCAAATGCATACACTGAGTATCAGTGAATGTACCTATGTTTCCATTACTAAAGATCCTTTTTATAGATCATTTTGAATAATTTCCAATACAAAGCTATTTTCACATATTTTCTATTGAACAATTACATAATACAGGACCAGTTTTGAATGGGAAGCATTTGCAATAAAAGTGATATAACATTGGTTATCTATTACATAATCTTTGCTATACAAAAATAATTGCTGAAGAATAAACAGTACTGTCCCTAAATTATCTTGCTGTCCCTACAGATGACTGCCAACCAACTGCCATGTAATTACACCTCCTGACAATCTTCCATCTCCTTAATGCATCTCTTATCACACTCATCTCCCACCCCACTCCACTCCTTCTTTCCCTCCATCAATCAGTGACGGTACAGGTGCTGGCCTCCTGTCACCACCCTTTTTGCATGGCTACAAGTGTCTTCCACCCCAACCCTTTCCATTAACACACACCCTACACATCCTCCTGCACTTGCCCTCATCACCCAGCATCTCCTCACACCTACTTACTTTACTGGTACAATAACTCATACATTATTAAATGGTAATATTACATAAAAGTAGTGATGAAGAGTAACACTGCATTATAATTCAGTCAAAGCATTTTATTTTATTGTGTTATTTAACATATTTTTGGGCAAATACTTTGGTGATGAACTATGAATATGTTAACATAAGAACATAAGAAAACAAGGGAAGCAGCAAAAAATCAGGTCTGCACATGGCAGTCCATATATGAAACATTCCTAAATATTCCCACCTATCACCCTCATTCACAGCATGTTGCTTGCCTGGCCCAGAACTCACTAATTCCTTCATTCATACCTGCAGAAGCGTTGGCCTCCCATCATCATACAAATACATGGAGGTGTTAAAAGGCTACCTAACACAAGTGTGCCATGTTAAGGCAGTGTGACAATCCTACACTTCCTTCTGGGAGTCAGGATGATGCAGGGAAAACAACCATGACAAGGACTGAGCATGACAATTCAGGATGGTGCTGGTATCCAAAATATTGGTGACTTGTCAGTTTTGACCACGGATTGAGCATAACACAAGTAGCACACTCCATGATTCATTGAAACACTTGCTGTATATATATATATATATATATATATATATATATATATATATATATATATATATATATATATATATATATATATATATATATATATATATATATATATATATATATATATATTGCTACTTCATTTTAAACTGAGGAGTACGACCAGTATATCATTTACCTACTAGCATCAGTCAACTCTTATAGCATTTACCTTTGCATATTTAGTATTTACCATTCCTTTTATCTCTAATGACTAAAGGAGATTCAATGAAGACTTTTTTAAACCTGCTTCATTGCTATTTTGAAAAAAAGCTCAACAGAAAAAAGAGCTTCAGTCAGATTATCTAACAGATCTGAATTACGAGCTGACTCATTTAACTCTTTCTTACAAATAATAATGAATCTTATGGCCATAACAATTTTTGTGTGTTTAATTTCTCCCAACATCAACAGTAAACAACTAATTCATAAGCCCACAACTCTCATCTTCATGTATGTTAATCTTCACACTAACAGTTTGCTGAGATGGAATGATTTATGCTTCCAAGGCAATTTAGTGAGCATAATCTAATCTTAGTTCCCAAGTGACTGATGTGAGTAACAAGATGAAATATCAAGACTTGCAAAGACATGATAAAGGTTATCAGGTAGCAATTTAGTTAACATGTCTAGTCCTAGTTCCCCTGTGATTTCTATGACCAAAAAGATGAAAAGTTACAACTTGTGATGAGACAGTAAACACCAACAAGTAGCAATTTAGTGAACATATCTAATCTTAGTTCCTAAATAATTTATGAGTAAAACGATTAAAAAGTAAGACAAGTAGCAATTTAGTTAACATATATATATATATATATATATATATATATATATATATATATATATATATATATATATATATATATATATATATATATATATATATATATAATATTAGTTTCCACATGACCCATACAAGTAAAAAAGATGAAAATTAAGGCTTATGCAAAGACAGTAACAAGAGTATGACATATTATATTCTTCAAAACCATATTGTGTTGCATCAATAAAATAATATCATTAAGAAATAACTTCTTTCATCTATTGCATATTCAACATGAGTATGACACATTTATATTCCCCCCCCAAAAAAAAAAAAAAATAAAATAAACAAAAAATAAAAAAGACTGTAACTCACCAATAAATTAACATTAGAAAATGAATTTTTACAGAAGAGATGCCATATGATCTGTAAAAATAGCTGACTTCATCCTATAAGGGTTCACCACATTTAGTGGCTAATTCAAGCTCTTTGTTCTGGGAGGAGTTGTGGTAAATGTGAGGGTGTGCACAAGGTCACTTTCAACAGAGGTGATCTGTATGGGTGACACAATCCTCAAGAGCTTGGAGAGTTTCACCTTTAAGACAGCCAGTTATACACCTCTTTCTTGTCTTAGGGTTCCAACACAGTAACTTTGCCAAATCATGAAAAAAATGTACTGAAAAAAAAAAAAAAAAAAAAAATGCAACTAATCTGCATGTTTAGGACAGCAAGGAGCTATCTGGTGTCCACACCACCACAGCACTTAATCCTTACCTACACACACACACACACACACACACACACACACACACACATAAAACTTTACTAGTCTGAAATAAGAGACAAATATATACAATACATAAACTCTTCAATTTTCCATTAGATTTATAAAGTACAGTATCTGATATGGTGCAATTTGCTGGAGAAATAACAGAGAGAGAGAGAGAGAGAGAGAGAGAGAGAGAGAGAGAGAGAGAGAGAGAGAGAGAGAGAGAGAGAGAGAGAGAGAGAGAGAGAGAGAGAGAGAGAGAGAGAGAGGTGGGGGGGAGTTGGCAGACTACTGAGAGACAGAGGCAGGCAGACAGGAGGATGAAAGTAGAAAGATGCAAGACAACAGAAGTGAACATGGGACCAAGAAGACTGGTGGTGGTAAAAGTCCCTGAGTCTAGGCAGCTGAGAGTCCTGCTGGGAGCCTGATGTCCCTCCCTTGGCCCACTCATCAAGACACACGCACACACACTCACACACACACACACACACACACACACACACTCACACACACACACACACACACAGACACACACACACACACACACACGAACGAAGGCTTCATATTTGAGAGAATCCAAGAAAAGCCGAGGACGGTGAGATGCTTGAATGATATAACAAATACAGCTTCTCACAAAGAAATGTTAATATATCTGGAGGAGTAGAGTAGAAGAGGAGATAATAATGGGGACATGAAAAAAGAATAACTATAAATACAGACACAAAAGTGATTCAAACTTTGCATATTACTGCAACTAAATAAAAAAAAATATGAATTCTTAGCAGTTATCAGGGAACATATATCATACCAAGAAGACATCACACCTTCCTGTACAATCCTACTTACTGCAGTATAAAACTTCAACTAAATGTATTCTCCTTGCCTTTCAAGATGAAAAAAATACCCACCTTTCATCCACTAATTTATTTAACTATCTCTTTTAACAACAATATTACTCATTATCTTATATTTCTAGAGTTAAGTAAGCAATATGGTGTAGTAGCAATAAGCTCCCATCATGACTTGTGTGGGAATTGCTGAGTGAACTTTACCATTCCCTCCCCCACCAAAGAAAAGATGGTCACATTCCTTAAGGTGGCTCCCTACTACCCGTGAGCCTCTGTGGCTATGGGTATAAAATCCAAAATCCATTAATCATAAGCCACAAAATTCTGACCACCTACTACAACCACAGTCTTTGTCTCCCTGGTGACTACCTTCCTTCCCCTACAACCTTCTCTCATGATCAAATACTGTGCACAACATTCTTATAATATATGATGAAGCTTTCTATCCTTCAGCATGCTACCTTTTGGGGGAAAACTAATAATTCATGTGCACAACATTTTTATAATCTATGATGAAGCTCTCTGTCCTTCAGCCTTTTTAGTGAAGATTTTACTTATTCATTACACACAAGTTAAAGGCCATGATGAAAAATACAAATAAGTACAGAAATACAAGGCATAAATTTAAGAATGCAAGACAAGAATGCATAGGAAATGCACATAATTGAAAACTTTAAGAAGAAATTCCTTTCTTGTCAAGCCCAAGTGAAGACAGAGCAAATAGTAGAGAAAAATATTACCACCACCTTTTGCTTCTGCCATTGTCCCACCTCTTCCCAACATGACTGAAATGGCTCCAAATAATGGCTGATGTAAGGACAAAGTGACAGGTGTGAGGAGCAAGGCAGGGTCCTAATGACGCGCTGCCACACACCCACATTGCCCCCTCAGCCCAACCTTCCACACACAGCCTTATCATCATCCTTTCCTCAACACATCCATTGTCTTTCGCATCCCAGAGTAAGCTACACTGAGAGCTTAACCAATGTACCCTGTGTCTGTCAGAAATGGAAAGATAATAGTGGCCAGACACACTCTCTTTCCACAGTCTTACCACCATCCTTTCCTCAACCATCCGTTATCTTTCCCTTCCCCATTCAAACTGCACTGACAACTTAACCAATGTATCCTGCATCTGTCAGAAATGGAATCATTATAATACTAAGTCATATTCTCCTTGCACATCCCTGCTAAGAGGATGCTCTGCACAAGAGATATCTTGATGCCATATAAATAGCATTAACTGTATGATATAATGGTAACTTTATAGGAAAGAGACAAACAAATCTCTTCCTTGGAAAATCCAACAAAAAAAATATTTAATAATAATTTTTCTTTTAATTTTTGCTTTTGCCTTTTATCTTTGATGCATAAAAATTCAAGACATATAAAAATTATCTTGATATTCATAAGTAATCATATTGCATAACTCAAAAAGCATAGTAACTACATATAAAAATTAATATAGAGCCAAGTACTTCCATAAAATATTTAATAATATTAATAAAAACAAGTCTACTCTTCATAAGCAACCATAAGACCAAAGCACAATAAAGAACCACAATCTGAGCCTCAATACTGCATTTCCAATATAGAATTAAACAAATTGAAATGGAACTAAAATTTACCAAACAGCCCAAGTGCCAGAAAAGATAAGCAGCGACTCCCTCCAGCGTCTGTCATAAACACTCTCATGATTAATGGTGCCTGCCCATCGCTTACCAAATGCCCTAACCCAACCTGCCACTCTCCCCTCCCTCTCCCTTTGCCAGACTCTCTCTCTCTCTCTCTCTCTCTCTCTCTCTCTCTCTCAGGACAGCAGCTGCCTCAATATGGGTAATGTATTGAAAGAGGTACATGGTAATCCAGCCACACTGGAAACAATGGTGCATTCCCATTATAGAAAGAAAAGATGTTGATAATGGAAATATATTTCAATAAATGGCATCCTTTTAATAATCCTCATATTCTTAGCTGGATTAAATCTGTAACTTAGGTTTACAGCTACATCTATTTAAATATCTATCTATCTATCTATCTATCTGTCCAGACCTGATGCCTATTCCTTAGAAACATCCTCTGGAAATAGCAATGGGAGAAGAGCCTTAATGTATTCTCATCCCTGCATTCCTTCCTTTCATGGCCACATCCCCTTTATCCCTTTCTCTCACACTCAAGCACCTTAATTGGTAACTACAACTTAACAACGATCTTGTATAGTATCTCTACTGGAGGTACAATGGTTAAGCATCTCTTTACTAATGACTCCATGTACAGCTAAAGCAATATTACTTGTGATAGCAATAAAAAATGTTAAAAAGAATATAGAAGAAAGAACTTGATATAGTATGAAGTTTTTACTATTAAATGTCTCTCATTTTTATTAGATAACATCTGTAGCTTATCACAAACAGCCTGATAAGGGCCAATAGATATGCTGTTGCTGTCCTCCCTTCATCTAGCTGTGTGTAAATGCAATGCAATATTTAGCTTCACTGTACAAGAAAAGGACTCCTCTCCCATTCTGAGTATTTCATCAATGTACTGTAATACTGCACATGGTGAAATGCTGAAGGTCAAGCCAAGTGAGATAAAATAGCCCTGGAGACCTGCTGTGATGGGGGGGGAGTCTAAGAGTCCATCCTGGCTACAAGTTAATAACCTGCTAACCATTAATCTCAGTGAAGTCAGGTTATCAAACTCACTTTAATCAAGTATTGAACCTCCTGGATTTTTTTTCTGTGACTCCTTTTACAGCAGCCAAATGGAAGTCCTTATTGAAATTCATTATCTAAGAGTCCTTCATTTATCACCTGTCACTCCCTCCAGAAAACCACTTATGCTACACTTAATGTTGCATACGTTTGCTAACTCTAATTCCTTAGCAACATACCTGCCTCATTAATTCCTTGACAAACTATAACTACTCTGTATTTATTATTTTCATTTAATATTAAAGAACAATTAAAAAGAAAATGAATTTATATATCCATACAGTTATGAACCTTACATATAACTATCCCAAGACCCATTTTGTCCATCTATCCATGCTATACTGAGTCTGCATTATTAAAATATTTAGATGTACTAGTTTCTGTTAAATAGCATCATTATTCTGTTTTAACAATGCATGGCATCTGTGAACTTGTTAAAAAAAACATGAACATTTTAAAAACTTGCTATGGAATTTGTGGTGTGGTGGTGGTGGACAAAGGTAACACAAAGGGGCAATCCCTGGTGGGCTAGGCAGCTGCTGTCTCCACCTGAGCAGTGGCAGCTCCTATTGACACCCACAGCACCCTCCACAATGCCTGTTTATTAACACTACAACACACCACACCCTCTCCACCCCTCAGGATTCACAGCCCTGCACCTTTAATATATAGTACTATATATTTTTGTATTTTATGTATGTGGCATTATATGAGGCGCGCGGTGCAACAACGACGTAACCGAGAAATGGAAGTTTTGAGAAAAACGCGCTCAAAGTTAAACACTGATTGCGCACAATAGGATACCCTTAAATAAGTAAGTATTATACATCATTTGAAAGGTCTTGGGTAGTTCTGTTTGGGGATGTAGGTTTCGAAGTGATAGGTGACGATTTTGGGTGGATGACTTACGCGTTAATTAACGCGTATACCGTAGGTAATAATTTTTTTTCCCGATATTGTTTTCATTTGTTAATAATGTGTTAGAGCATATTACACATAGTATTAGGTGAAAGTTTCATGAAGATTGGTACATAAATAAATTTTTTATGAATTTTTTTCCGAGCGTAAAAAATAAAACTTACTCATTACCGGCTCATTACCGCTCGACTTTGAGCCTTAGTACAGGTGCTTAGATGGTCGAATATGACTTGGTTGACATCACCACGAGACTTTTACACCCTTCTACCACACGGAGCAGGCAAAAACACGAAATCTCAAATTTCACGGTTACGTCGTTGTTGCACCGCGCGCCTCATATATCATATGCTAGTGCTGTGTTTTTGAACACTGAAATCTTTCCTGATACACTGAAGTATTTTCTGTGATTGTAATCTCTCTCTCTCTCTCTGTCTCTCTCTCTCTCTCTCTCTCTCTCAGTTACCACAACAGGTGATACAAGTCTTCAGTGTACACTAATAATCGTGGTCAGCTGCACAAAGGTGATAGTCTCACCTTTGTCCTCAAGCTCATGAAATAATGGTAGATGATCCAAGGTTCAAATAATCTCAACATTAATAACCTAACTACCAGCTACATTATCATTTACTGGTAGAGTACTTATTATATGGCCATAGTTTTTTTTCTTCCTTTCTTTCCATATTCAAAATTTTTATGTGCATTTCCTTCCTTATACCAGCCAGTGACAAGACAGTAATGAGTCATTGTATAATGAAACTGCTTATCCCACACCACCTGGACACAGCACAGTGAGGGACAGGTAGCAGAGTGAAGCCAGGGACTGAGAGGTGGTGAGAAATAAAGCTGAGATTAACGAGGAGGAAAGGACAAAACATATGAACCGTTCTGTATATGAGTTAACAAAGACTCCTGCAATAAGGAGATAAATCACATTCTATTTGATCATATGTACTTATTTATGTATGTACTATGCAGACAAGTCAGAATGGCTCTGTCATTTCTATCACCCTGAGATAAGGCAGATAAGAATCTCCTTTTTATTAAATAAACTGCACTCATGAACATACTGAAATGAAAAATCAAAATTGGTTTTGTCCTTTCTATCTACCTATATAATTTATCAAGTTTAGATCCTCCTGAAAAAAGAAAAAAAAAAAAAAAAAAGAAAAAAAAAAGCAACACCATGTTTATAAACATATTTACAATTACACACACAAGCATTCTCCCATATCTTATTCTGCATCTTAGTCTTTGATAACAAATATATTTTCCTTCCTATCTATCTCTATATCAGGCTGATGTCTCCCTTAAGGTAGCCAAGACTGAGCACCTCCAAACATACTTATTTTTACATCCACAAGCATTAATTTCCTCATGTTTTAGCCTGTAAATCTTAGTCTTTCCTAACCTACTTTCCTAACCTTATTATGCTCTGTTTCACCAATGCTGTCACAGTGATTCTGCCAAGAGCAGGTAATTGAACACGGTAACACTGCCACTGACTGATGCTTCCACTCACTGATCAGTTTACGCATTCTCTACCAGCAAGACGTGCTGGCTAATCCACAGTGACGGGTGGTTAATATCTTACAGGTTACCAAGGTTTTTTTTTTTTTTTATGTAGGAAGGATACTGGCCAAGGGCAACAAAAATCTAAGAAAAAAAAAATGCCCACTAAAATGCCAGTCCCATAAAAGGGTCAAAGCAGTGGTCAAAAATTGGTGGATAAGTGTCTTGAAACCTCCCTCTTGAAGGAATTCAAGACATAGGAAGGTGGAAATACAGAAGCAGGCAGGGAGTTCCAGAGTTTACCAGAGAAAGGGATGAATGATTGAGAATACTGGTTAACTCTTGCGTTAGAGAGGTGGACAGAATAGGGGTGAGAGAAAGAAGAAAGTCTTGTGCAGTGAGGCCGCGGAAGGAGGGGAGGCATGCAGTTAGCAAGATCAAAAGAGCAGTAAGCATGAAAATAGCGGTAGAAGACAGCTAGAGATGCAACATTGCGGCGGTGAGAGAGAGGCTGAAGACAGTCAGTTAGAGGAGAGGAGTTGATGAGACGAAAAGCTTTTGATTCCACCCTGTCTAGAACAGCAGTATGAGTGGAACCCCCCCAGACATGTGAAGCATACTCCATACATGGACGGATAAGGCCCTTGTACAGAGTTAGCAGCTAGGGGGTGAGAAAAACTGGCGGAGACGTCTCAGAACACCTAACTTCATAGAAGCTGTTTTAGCTAGAGAGGAGATGTGAAGTTTCCAGTTCAGATTATAAGTAAAAGACAGACCGAGGATGTTCAGTGTAGAAGAGGGGGACAGTTGAGTGTCATTGAAGAAGAGGGATAGTTGTCTGGAAGGTTGTGTCGAGTTGATAGATGGAAAAACCAAGTTTGGAAAAACCAAGTTTGCTCTGCCCCAATCAGAAATTTTAGAAAGATCAGAAGTCAGGCATTCTGTGGCTTCCCTGTGTGATATGCTTACCTCCTGAAAGGTTGGATGTCTATGAAAAGACGTGGAAAAGTGCAGGGTGGTATCATCAGCGTAGGAGTGGATAGGGCAAGAAGTTTGGTTTAGAAGATCATTAATGAATAATAAGAAGAGAGTGGGTGACAGGACAGAACCCTGAGGAACACCATTGTTAATAGATTTAGGAGAAGAACAGTGACCGTCTACCACAGCAGCAATAGAACGGTCAGAAAGGAAACTTGAGATGAAATTACAGAGAGAAGGATAGAAACCGTAAGAGGGTAGTTTGGAAATCAAAGCTTTGTGCCAGACTCTATCAAAGGCTTTTGATATGTCCAAGGCAACAGCAAAAGTTTCACCAAAATCTCTAAAGGATGACCAAGACTCAGTAAGGAAAGCTAGAAGATCACCAGTAGAGCGGCCTTGACGGAACCCATACTGGCGATCAGATAGAAGGTTGTGAAGTGATAGATGTTTAAGAATCTTCCTGTTGAGGATAGATTCAAAAACTTTAGATAAGCAGGAAATTAAAGCAATAGGACGGTAGTTTGAGGGATTAGAGCAGTCACCCTTTTTAGGAACAGGTTGAATGTAGGCAAACTTCCAGCAAGAAGGAAAGGTAGATGTTGACAGACAGAGCTGAAAGAGTTTGACTAGGCAAGGTGCAAGCACGGAGGCACAGTTTCGGAGAACAATAGGAGGGACCCCATCAGGTCCATAAGCCTTCCGAGGGTTTAGGCCAGCAAGGGCATGGAAAACATCATTGCGAAGAATTTTAATAGGTAGCATGAAGTAGTCAGAGGGTGGAGGAGAGGGAGGAACAAGCCCAGAATCGTCCAAGGTAGTGTTTTTAGCAAAGGTTTGAGCAAAGAGTTCAGCTTTAGAAATACGAGTAGATGTGATAGCAGTGGTGCCATCTGGCTGAAGTAGAGGAGGGAAAGAAGAAGTAAAGTTATTGGAGATATTTTTGGCTAGATGCCAGAAATCACGAGGGGAGTTAGATCTTGAAAGGTTTTGACATTTTCTGTTAATGAAGGAGTTTTTGGCTAGTTGGAGAACAGACTTGGCATGGTTCCGGGCAGAAATATAAAGTGCATGAGATTCTGGTGATGGAAGGCTTAAGTACCTTTAGTGGGCCACCTCTCTATCATGTATAGCACGAGAACAAGCTGTGTTAAACCAAGGTTTAGAAGGTTTAGGACGAGAAAAAGAGTGAGGAATGTACGCCTCCATGCCAGACACTATCACCTCTGTTATGAGCTCAGCACACAAAGACGGGTCTCTGACACGGAAGCAGTAGTCATTCCAAGGAAAATCAGCAAAATACCTCCTCAGGTCCCCCCAACTAGCAGAGGCAAAACGCCAGAGGCACCTACACTTAGGGGGATCCTGAGGAGGGATTCGAGTGATAGGACAAGATAAAGATATGAGATTGTGATCGGAGGAGCCCAACGGAGAAGAAAGGGTGACAGCATAAGCAGAAGGATTAGAGGTCAGGAAAAGGTCAAGAATGTTGGACGTATCTCCAAGACGGTCAGGAATACGAGTAGGGTGTTGCACCAATTGCTCTAGGTCATGGAGGATAACAAAGTTGTAGGCTAGTTCACTAGGATGGTCAGTGAAGGGAGAGGAAAGCCAAAGCTGGTGGTGAACATTGAAGTCTCCAAGAATGGAGATCTCTGCAAAAGGGAAGAGGGTCAGAATGTGCTCCACTTTGGAAGTTAAGTAGTCAAAGAATTTCTTATAGTCAGAGGAGTTAGGTGAGAGGTATACAGCACAGATAAATTTAGTATGAGAATGACTCTGTAGTCGTAGCCAGATGGTGGAAAACTCGGAAGATTCAAGAGCGTGGGCACGAGAGCAGGTTAAGTCATTGCGCACATAAATGCAGCATCCAGCTTTGGATAAAAAATGAGGATAGAGAAAGTAGGAGGGAACAGAAAAGGGGCTACTGTCAGTTGCCTCAGACACCTGAGTTTCAGTGAGGAAAAGAAGATGAGGTTTAGAAGAGGAGAGGTGGTGTTCTACAGATTGGAAATTAGATCTTAGACCGCGAATGTTGCAGAAGTTAATGAAGAAAAAGTTGAGGGGGGTGTCAAGACACTTAGGGTCGTCGACAGAAAGGCAGTCCGACCTGGGGACATTTATGGTCCCCTCCCCAGATGGGGACTCCGAGGCTGGTGTAGGAGTCGCCATGATTTTAAAATTTTTGAGTGAAGGGTGTGTGTGTTATTAGGTGCTTGTAGTTTTGTGTGGAGGAAGAGAGTTGTCTTTAGAGGGCAGGCTGTGACTGCCCCCTTGTGTTGTGAGACACAAAGGGAAACATTCAGTGAGGTCACAGCTGGGTTTAATGATAAGTTCACAGCACCCCCTGAACAGTGCTTTAGACCTCACTGGGAGTAATTATCGTTTCGGCAGGTGTCTACTGCCTCCTCCTGGCAGGTTACCAAGGATGACTTAGTGGTGGGGCATATGAGGCAAATGCAATGCTGCTAGAGTGAAGTACAATACTGTTTCCTTATGAGATAACACTGTGCATGAAATTTCATATAATTTGCAAATGAGTACAGTCCCCTCCACTTCCATGTTCATCACTTAGCACTGCCAATGTTGTGAACCACCTGCTTTCACTCATACCTCAGACAAATCTCATCAATCCCTCCATCACCCTCCCTCTTACTCATAACGAGTGGAACGTGTCTTGGATGTAAGTCGAATCAGGTGCAGTGGTTCACAGCAGACAATTCACACACTGGCAATGCTAAGTGATGAACATGGAAGTAGAGGGAACTGTACTTCAAGCTGGCTGAAGTTCTGGCTATTTCACATTCATATAATATATATGGAGATAACTAGTAATCATAAGGCAAAGTGTGCCATCATAATGAAGCAGCAACCTCATTGTGCACTGCTGTGCTAAACCCAATCATTTCATCTGCTCATTTCCATTAGTTATAGTCAAGATTCCCTTCTGTGGTAGGAAGACACATAAAGCAGCAACCTCATTGTGCATTGTTGTGCAAAACCCGATCATGT
Organism: Scylla paramamosain; assembly: GCF_035594125.1. NCBI lineage: Eukaryota > Metazoa > Arthropoda > Malacostraca > Decapoda > Portunidae > Scylla > Scylla paramamosain. Next base: position 20,169,162 of record NC_087176.1, on the reverse strand, counting down.
TATCTGCTCATTTCTGTTGGTTATAGTCAAGATTCCCTTCTGTGGCAGGAAGATACAGCCTCACTGTACACTTAACAGCTACCTTGAAAAAAATACTGCTTCTTTTAGAAAAGGTAACTGAGAGGGGTGCAGTGAAAGGAGAGGGAATTTCTCTTCAGTATTTTTGTTTCTACAATAAGACAAGGCATGTTGTATGTGTCTTGACCTGGCTACCCTCTTCAAGGAGGATGCCAACCAGGTGGAAAGATACAGGTGATTAAGACCATATGAAGTAGCCTGTTTTAAGCAGCTTAGGTTTGTAAGTTGCTGTGGATGGAAGAATATGTGCATGAATGAAAATTAGAATGAATGATGCAAGAAAGGTGTGGGGAAGACTGAAAACTGTATATATATGGATGTATTTTACCTCCAATAAATGCAAAGAAAATTTTTAGGATGGGGTATTAGTGGTGACTATATTTAATGAAACTGAAACATGAGACTCGAAAACCAAGGAGGGAGGGAAAATGAATGTCATTGAGATGAGATATCTGAAGAGTATGTCTGGAGTAACACATAAGGATTGAATAATGAGTCAGTTGTGAACAATGAAGTGTGAAGGATAACTGGTGTGGAAAGAGAATAGGCTGACTGAGTAGAGCAGAAAGTGTAATGACAATAACATGCCTTCCCTTTGGAGCATCAGAAAAACACTTGAAAAATATATCTGAAGGTGGGACAAATATTTCTACCATGAGGTATAAAGTGCAGTGCCTTGGACATCAGGACCATAAGCAATTCCAGTCCCAAACAATTTGAGGGGCTTTATACCTCCTATCACTAATGGTTTGGGCATGCTGAGAGGAAGAACAGGGCTAAGTGGTGAGGATGTGTGAGGTGTAAGGCTGAGAAGAGAACCAGAAATTAAATGGACAGATGGTGTGAAGAGCATCATATGTAAGAGGGATATCTGTGAAACAAAGAAGAGGTCATGTTTATTAGTGATGAATGGAGAACTGTCATGAATGCACAGAGATGCTGCATTAAGGATCAGATCAAGAGAAGGATCTTTTCACCACATACCACTCCAGAATGTTACACTCAGACTATGGATATGAAGCCACTGAAAGTGGATACTTTCTTTAATGTCTCCCATACAGAGGCTACAGCTCTCCTTACAACAAAGGAGAATCAAATGTCTCCAGCAGTTCACCATGAGAAAGCAAAGAAGAGAATGAGGAAGTAGATTTTAATGTAGTGATGGAAGGAGTACCAGACTTGAAATTGGCTCATTCTATCAGGAGTAAGGAACAAGCCAGGAGCAGCCAATTTCAGCATCAAACCAAGCCAATCCTCCCTTTCCAAAATACTAAGTTAAGATCAACCTTGTCATCTGCATCTGCCAAGCAGGACAGACTTCACTCTTTCTGCAGGACTCTGAATCATGAATCATTAATGAAAGCAAGAGAGAGAGAGAGAGAGAGAGAGAGAGAGAGAGAGAGAGAGAGAGAGAGAGAGAGAGAGAGAGAGAGAGAGAGAGAGAGAGAGAGAGAGAGAGAGAGAGAGAGAGAGAGAGAGAGAGAGAGAGAGAGAGATAGCTTATGCCTTGATCCAAACCTTCAACACCAAGATATCCAAGAGTATGGAGCATTACCAATATCTTCAGCAGATTGTCAATGTGCCTGAGACACTAGAAGAGGTATTTATGAAGAAATCTAAGCATTAATAGGTGAACTGACATTCCACGAGACCATACCATACTCATTCTGATTAAAAGACCCTGCAACTGTGCATCACAGACATAAACAGGCATTCATGAGCATACATTTGAGTTCAAGGTAAAATTGGGAGCACAAGTTATAGCTGCACATGACCTCATCTCCGTGTACACCACTGAAACTGAGATGGATTATATCCCTTACCCAAGGGCACAGAGGTAAGGGATATTCAATTTTCCATAGTTTACCTTCCCCATGCTTCCACAGGTAGTCTTTACCAACCAATCCAAAGGATGACAAATGGGTGAACTATGCATCAACTGCCCCAGCCCTGATTCAAATCAGGATCCACAGATTCGTAGTCAAGCACACGACCCGCTTTATCATGGAGGCACAGTGTCAGCTAATATATGAATAGCTACACAATGAATGCATCCTTTTTTTTTCTCTCTCTAAGATGGTAAAACTTCAGTCAACATGAGATGCTACTGTTGCAGAAATGGCCAGGTCTTTATAACTGGCCAATTGTGAGCATTTACTTAGCTAAGACAATATTAAATTGTTAGATAGTACATCATATTCTTGTCTCTCTACATAAAAGAACATTAGTCAGCTTAAGGCACCACTATCACAGAAATGGCCACCTCTTAAAAATAAATGAAAGAATGCACACTAGTTTTCACCAATGCTAATTAAGTATTGATGACTAAAGCTAATGATCCCCAAAGCTTACCTGTCTCAGAGTCCACAGTAAAGCCCAGTTGTAGCCAGAGGTTGTCCTCGGGTTTCTCATCAATGGTGGTGTCACTCTTGGGCTGAAAATATTAAATAATCTTAGTGAAACAGAACACAATGAAACAGAATAAAATACCTAATCTGCAATCCATACATTGCAAATTTTGTTTGAGTATTGTGAGTCTCACAAATTTGACAGGACATATGAAAATAAGTAAAACAGAACACAGTAAGACAGAACAGAATGCCTGATCTCCAATCCACAGATTATATAAGTAAAACAGAACACAGTAAGACAGAACAGAATGCCTGATCTCCAATCCACAGATTATATAAGTAAAACAGAACACAGTAAGACAGAACAGAATGCCTGATCTCCAATCCACAGATTAAATAAGTAAAACAGAACACAGTAAGACAGAACAGAATGCCTGATCTCCAATCCACAGATTAGAGGTTTTGTTTAAGTATTGCAAGTTTTGTGAATTTGTGGATGATATAAAAATATTAAACAATCTCAGTAAAACAAAACAAAAAATACCAAAGTATTCACACTATACAAGTGTTGTCTGAACATTGCAAGGTTAATGAATTTGACAGGAAGGAATGAAGGACATGAAAATATTAAACAACCTCAGTCAAATAACACAATTAAATAAAATTACCTAATCTCTAATAAAGCCAATAAAAAGGTTTGTTAATGGATGAATGACATGAAAATATTAAACATCCTCAGTAAAATAACACAATTAAACAATAAATGACCTAATTTCTAATAAGCCCAATAAAAACTTTAGTTTGAGCAATGCAAGTCTCATGCATTAGAAAGGAGGGACTGTAGAACATAAGATGGAGAGAATGATATAGGGAAAATAAGGAAGGCCTTATAGTGGCATAAGTGAAACACCTTTCTTAGCTCTCAGGTTCTGAGTCACTAACTCTGGCAAGTGCCACAATTCTGCCCCCTTTATGTGCCCTCCGTCATATTCATACGGGTACCTACAGTCAATAATTCTGCAGGAGGCAAGTTTATCATTGTACTTGCCCTTAATAACATCAGCTAGAGTATGAACACTTATAGACTGAAGGTCTGGGTGTTTCCCAATCTCAAGGAGAGGAAGCAACAGAGCCTTGGAGAAGTCACCAGTGAGATTCTCTTCACGTTTATAACTTTTGTTTAAAGCCTTCATTATAGAGACATGAGTTTCCGAGTGACAACAATTCATCTCTGGATCAGAGGATGACCTGAGTGGATCCAGTTTCCTGAGTTTGGTCTCCACAGTACTGGCACCCATTTCTGAATGTGATTGTTCTATGGGATAAATGTGCCCACAGTTGGAACCATGGTTGTCTGGCGATAAGCTGATTGAAAATTCAGTTGAGTCAAAGAGGCTGGACCGAGGCGTGTCACAAGTACTGGAGGAGAGTGAGAGTCATCGGCATGGAATGCCAGAGAGGGTGGTGTAGTGTGGGGACACAGCCAGGTTAGACTTGGGTGAGAAGTTATCATCACTGAACTGAAATGACTTACACTCTCTTCCCTGCAGCACATTGTCATACAAGTCTTGGGCATTCATGGTAGTAGTGTTTCTTCTTTGCTTGTGCAGCTGTGCTTCTTTACCTACTCAGGTGTTCAGATCCAGTAATTCACTTCTGTCCGAGTTCTGCAAGTTCTTGCTGTACATTCTTGTCCCTTGAAAGCAACATTGCAATTAAAACTAACATAACAAAAGTAACAAAACATATTTGTACAAGAGTTGAATAAAATCATGATTTAAAACAAATAAAATAAAAAATCTATTTACTTGATTTACATCAGATTTTTTATATAAATCAATTCTTTTATTACAGGCAAAGCAAAGTTTTCTAAGGAGATTGTTGTTTCATTTTGAGCTGCCTGATCCAGCCCAGCTCAACTATAACACTCTTCAAACACTAATATCTCTTCAACAACATAGCCGATTGTAACAAAATTTGCACCATATGACAACACAACTCTATCAATTTTATATGATATAGCTTTCATCTCTTCTATTGGCTGAAGTCAAAGGGTAACTTGTAAAAAGTAGAAGAGTGTCAAAATTGGGATTTTGTAAACCAAACTTCAGTTTTTGCAGGTTTTCATCAACTTTTGTTTGTCTCAACAAAAGTGGACACCAATAAACACAAAATGAAATTTCCTATCCAACAGTACATAGCACAACCATTCGACTCTTGCAATGTTTTTTGCTAGAGTGATCTGAATATTAGTCAAGTGCACAATCTGCAGGGTGCTTCCACTGTTTCATTACTGACAGTTTTGCTCGTCAATCGCCTTCCAGGCACTTTACTGGTTTAACCTTTATAGGGTGGATGGTGTCTATAGTTGATGCAATGTAGAGGCAGGTGGCTTCTATAGTTGACCTATAATTTCAAATTTCAAATTTTCCAAAGTTCACGGTGGCAGAAGATTGAAGAGGAAGAATTGATAAGTGTGATGCTATTACATGTTAAGTAGTTGGTCAAAGCAGAGTTGAGAAATTGATGGAACATGACCTATTTTCACTGAATTGTCAAAACCAGCCCAGGTTGGAGGGGTGTCCATGAGGAATGTTCCTGTCCTTTAGGGGTTTAGGGGTTGTTCCAGTAATTATTTGTTTCAGTCTTATGAGGCCATTTTCTTGTATCAAACTTGGCCAGTGTTAAATGAAACTGTACTTTAATATACATTACCCAAGAGGAGTTTTTCACATAAAAATCATAGCTTAATCAGATCTGTTAGGTTAAAGTAACTATACATAAATACAAAGAAAAAGAAGTGGAACTCCAATCAAACATAAAAGTACAATAAAAAAAAAAAAAAAAAAAAAAAAAAAAATATATATATATATATATATATATATATATATATATATATATATATATATATATATATATATATATATATATATATATATATATATATATATATATATAATTTAAATCATTAGATATTTGACCCAATGTAACATTTCAATAATTTTGGATACAGTATATTTAATTTTGACTTAAATAATTATTTTTTACTATAATTTAAATAAGCTTAAATAATTTGACTTAAATCAAACCTACCCTGTCATGAACGTCACAACAAATTTTTCCTGCCATCACCTAAGTGAATAATGTAGTTATTGTCAGTAACAGCCCCCCAAAAATAAGAGGAGATGCAGGACCAAGGAAATATGTATATACAAGATGCCCTAATCACATCCTAGCTTAGCTTCCTCTTGTCCCCTCTACTCCCCTCCCTTGCCTTACCCTCCCACCTCTGTCCTCCCATGCTGTGTGATCAATCAGGCTAACAAACTCCACCCATGCAATACAATGGTGCATAAGTGGACACAATGGCACTCAAAGGATGGACTCATAAATCTCATGAAGTATAATGACAGGTTTAGTGAAATTTCATGTACTACAGGGAGTGTGTCAGTGCACTGAGCTGTTCATCTGCATTCACCTGTCACACCACGAACCACACAACAGTCACACCACACCACACACCACACAACCTGTCACACCACCACGTACCACACCCCACAATACCTCAGCCACACCAAACCTGAAGCAAGTCTAGGCCTCACCACACCACACGCCACACTACACATAAACCCACAACACCTTAGTCACACCACACCACACTTACACCAGATCTCGTCCCCACTATACCTCAGTACACCACCACACCACACACCACCACGACAAGCACACATCAAAGAACACCTGACCACAGCACACCGCACCTATACCACGGCATGTGCACACCACGGAGGACACCACACTTCACTTCAACCAAGCCACGTCAGTCTCAGTAATCCTACGCTGCAGACTCATTCCTCACTCAACTTTACCCAAGCTACTTAACAAGATGACCAGCATGACGCACTGACACATGAAAATCAAAGTATATAAGAGTCGTATAACACTAATCATCCCTGGTTATGACGAGAGAACGGCCGCGTCGATCAACTCTGTCCTCTCATAACATTAGCAAGTGTTCCTGAAATATTTCCTGTCAAGGGATACTTATCAAAACTATCAAGCGTTTATCTATCATTATGGTAACCTACGACAACAGCTCATTGAAACTTAGAAAGATTAATTATATCACCGCAGCACTCCTTCCCACATCTCTTTTTGGCCAATAATCAGTTTTCTTTCATCCTCCCTAACTGACTGGCGATCAGTTTAAGTCTTATCTACCATAACTACGACCTACGACAACAGCAAGCTTATTAAAACATGAAAAATAAAAATAAAAATAAAAATAAAAATAAGCAGCTACAGCTCTTACCCGTCCTCTCATTCTCTCTGTGGCAAAGAAAGTTAGACGTTCTCAAAACGTCTTTCATTGAATATTTAAAAACAATATACCCATGGGATCAGTAAAAAACTATCCACCTCCTACTATATTGACGAATATGTAAAAAAATGTAAATACATAATGTGATGAGTTAATAATAAGGGCCTAAAGCTTCAATAGAACAAAGTCAAATGAACGATTAAATTTAAATTATGAAGTGACTCAATCCTTATGTGTTTCATATCTTTAAGTAATGGTTCAAAACTATGAATTATAGTTCTTTTTTTGAGACTGGAATTAATCCATCACTATTTTCTCTCTCTCTCTCTCTCTCTCTCTCTCTCTCTCTCTCTCTCTCTCTCTCTCTCTCTCTCTCTCTCTCTCTAAGTATTCAGGCCAACATCGTAGATAATTCTAAATGAACTAACAAATAAATAAACCATTATAACCATACCAGGCAATATATATATATATATATATATATATATATATATATATATATATATATATATATATATATATATATATATATATATATATATATATATATATATATATATATATATATATATATATATATATATATATATCAACAAGTATAACAAATTAAAACCACTTGTTTTTCAGCCAAACCTATAAGGCAGAAAACTACCAGGAACACGTTTATAAAGAATAAACTCTTACCAGAACACATTTTGAAGGAATAAAATCGTACCCCAGAACCAGACGCCAGCGGAGGAACAACATTATAAATATACACCTCAGTTTGCCTTCGTAAGCTATTGCCGGAGCGCGAGTTTGTTTTCAAGTGTTGTACACAAAGTCACTGACCCAGATAGTTGAGAGCTGGGGGAGTTTTAACTAGAAGCAAACATCACACACACACACACACACACACACACACTCCCTCCCTTAGTACCTATCCTGCCAGCCCACGATAAAACAGTATATCAAAACAACACACACACACACACACACACACACACAATGAAAACATACTCGTACTCTGGGAAGTGAAACCAAAGCAATTTTAAGAGAGAGAGAGAGAGAGAGAGAGAGAGAGAGAGAGAGAGAGAGAGAGAGAGAGAGAGAGAGAGAGATCTGCCCTGCGTCACACACACACACACACACACACACATTCAGTTGGATAGTTTTATTTTCCTATATTGAGTAAAAGAGCTCTCTCTCTCTCTCTCTCTCTCTCTCTCTCTCTCTCTCTCTCTCTCTCTCTCTGGATAGACGGAATAGAAACCACCCAGTGCAGAAATACGCAAGTGCCCCGGTATATGAGTCTCAGGAAATGTATGGTTTCAGAAGGGAAAGAAACCGATATGCTAATGAGTGTACCCCGGTGTCTGGAACACAGAACGTGCATAGTGATAACTCATACGGTTACAGAAATGAGAGAGATAGATATGCTAATGAGTGTACCCCGGTGTTTGAAACACAGAACGTGCATAGTGATAACTCATACGGTTACAGAAACGAGAGAAATAGATATGCTAATCAGAGAAGTAAAACAGGGTGTTACAATTGCGGCGAATACAACCATATTCAAAGAAATTGTAGGTTTGACCACAAACTCTTAAGTAGCAATTGTCAACGTTTCGGTCATAAGAGCCGCTTATGTCAACAGTATAGGGCATAGGATGATGGCGAAGAAGCCTCTGCCGTTGTTGAAATAAAGGAATTTAGAAAAGATTTACTAACGGTGGAACACATTAACGCACAATCACTATTATCGAGTTTGGACGAGGTGAAATTATTGATAATAGATAGAAAAATCGATGTTTTATGTGTGAGTGAAACATGGCTTCAAGCAAACACCCCAGATAGCTATGTAGAAATTCCTAATTACAAGATCTTTAGATGTGACAATGGCCGAGGAGCCGGGGTGTGCATATATGTCCATTGTGCCCTCAATCCCTCTGTCATTAAATTAGATGTACCAAGGACGACAGGCGTGGAGGATGTGTGGGTAAAAATACAGTACAGGAAATGGCCGGCCATCATCATTGGTTGTGTATATAGACATCCCAAGGCCTTAGCCACATCATTTGATTACATTCAAGACATTTTTAGGATGGTATGTTTACGTGACAAAAGTGTCTTCATCCTAGGAGATTTTAATGACGACATAATGACAATGGGCAATAAAATCAGTAAGGTGATAAAAAACAACAAGTTGACACAAATAATAGATAAACCCACAAGAACAACATCAACATCAGCTACGTTACTAGACCTCATAATAACTAATAAACCTGATGTCATTTTATCACAAGATGTTGTTCCTCAAGTCATAGCTGACCATGACCTAATATCAGTTGCTTTAAATGTAAGGAAACCCAGAAAATTGCTTGAGGTAAAAACGTTTCGTAATTTGAAGAACTATGATAAAGACACTTTTTGCTCGCTTCTTCTTGACAATGTTCTGATTTTGAATAATATATTTTTAACTGACGATGTCAACAAACAAGTAGAAATTTTTAATGATGTTTTTATTAATTGTCTTAATATATGTGCCCCTATTGTAACTAGAGCAGTGAAAGGAAGACCAACACCATGGATGAATGACGATATACGTGAGGCAATGGAGGAACGTAATAACTTGCAAAGAGAGTTTAAAATCGACACAAGTAATTCGCGGTTACGGGAACGTTATAAGACAGTAAAGAAACGCGTCAAGCAACTAATTAATAAAACAAAGATGGATCACTACCTCAATCGCTTTAAAGACAACAAAGGGAACACTTCGGCTACGTGGAACATCATTAAAGAAATTATCCCTAGTCAGAAAAATAATCACAATTCCTATAATTTTGAAAACGTAAAAGAGAAAGCCGAAGAGTTCAATAATTTCTTTTCTGGTATTGGTGAATCCACTTTTAAACGCTCACAGAAAGAACTAACTGATGATGGTAAATCTGTTGGCCAGCTTCCTGAACCTAATATTAGTACTGTCTCTACTTTTAGACCAGAACCAGTAGATATTAACACCATAATATTAACAGTTAAAGATCTCAATACAACCAGCTCTGTCGGCTCTGATGGTATCGGGTTACGGTTTCTCCGAGACGCGCTGTGTGTCATAGTTCCCTTCCTTACGTGTATGGTCAACACATCCTTGGTGACGGGGGTGTTCCCTGAGGCCTGGGAACACGCCTTGGTCGTCCCAATATATAAGAACGGTGACTCTGATAGTGTGAATAATTATAGACCAGTATCTATACTACCTATCATATCTAAAGTACTGGAAAAAATTGTTGCTAAACAGCTGTCATTTTACTTAGAATCTAATAATTTATTGTCTAAGAGTCAACATGGCTTTCGACCCAAACTATCTACTGAAACGGTCCTCACTAGCGTCACAGATGCATTGTATGCAAATATGGACAACAAGAAAGTATCTCTGTTAACCTTGTGTGACCTCTCCAAAGCATTTGACACAGTCAACCATAAATTCCTTCTAAATAAGTGCTCTCTATTAAATATTGACTACTTTTGGTTTGATAATTATTTGATGAATAGAAGTATGTCAGTTCGTCTAGAAAACAATATATCTAAAAAGAAAACTACTTGCTATGGGGTCCCACAAGGCTCGATCCTGGGACCAATTTTATTTGGCATCTATGTCAATGACTTATATGAACATGTTGATTGTTTCCTGATACAATATGCTGACGACACACAATTTTTGCATTCGGGAACTATTGAAGATATTAATCAAATTGTGAAATACACTGAGGACACTCATGAGAAATGTCGAGATTATTTTTTGAAAAATGGTTTGATGTTCAACTCCTCTAAAACTCAGTGTATTTTTATAGGAAACAGTCAGCTATTATCTAAAATTCCACCTACCACAATGATCAACTTTAATGGGAACATCATATACCCAAGTAAACACGTAAAAAACTTAGGAGTCTATATTGACCGCTTTATGCTCTTTGATGTCCATACTAATGAGTTAAATAAGAAAGCTATTGGTATTTTAATGTATATCAGCAGAATAGGTGACAGCTTAGATAAACAAACCAGGGTCATTATTGTACAGACACTCGTTCTTAGCTTAATTGAGTATTGCATTAGGATATGGGGAACTGCAAGTGACACTGTAATATCTAATGTGCAGAAAGTGCAAAATTTTGCAGCAAGGGTTGCAGTGGGAGGAGTAAGGAAATATGATCATATATCTCCATTTATCAGGGAACTGAAATGGCTAAAAATAAAGCAGAAACATGTATTTCAAGTAGGTATAACTATTTTTAAAGCTTTACGAGGATTTTACCCAGAATGGTTTTTATCATTAAGCAGTAGACAAGCTGTTACTAGCAGCATCACCAGACAGAGGCACAGCCTGTACGTGCCACACACAAAAACACACAGTGGAGACAGGCGCACTGCTGTACGAGGAGCCAAGCTGTGGAACGCGCTCCCACCTCGCCTAACCCAGGCACCCTCTCTTAACACTTTTAAGGCTAGAATTGAGAAATTTCTGCTAACAGATAATGTTTAAGCCAGACTGAGGATTTTATCGTCATCTTTTCAAGAAAATTTTACTCGCTAATATATCTCTATTTTATACTTTTATCTTATTTTATTGTATTTTTATTTTATTTTTATTTTTATTTTATATGTATGTTTTTGTGCATGTGTAGTATGTGTGTTTCTTTTATTGTGACTTTTTACCTTTGGGATTTAATGGTAAACAATTTATCAAATCTTTTACATTAATATATAATAGTTGTAAGAGACTTATGCATCTGAATGTATTGTGATTGATGTGTCTATCGTAATTACTAAATATCTATTGTAACCTGAGTAATAACCACTTTGGTGGATAATAAACAAATCTGAATCTGAATCTGAATCTCTCTCTCTCTGTGTGTGTGTGTGTGTGTACGGGAAGAAGAGAGGGAAGGAAGGGAAGATGAAAGATGGTGAGTGATGAAGGAGGAATGAGGGAGAGAAGAATGATAGTAAGGAGGGAAGAAAGGAGGAAAAGGAAGAGAGAGAGAGAGAGAGAGAGAGAGAGAGAGAGAGAGAGAGAGAGAGAGAGAGAGAGAGAGAGAGAGCAGTAATAATATATGCATCAGTAATTACTCAACTAAGATACACATTCATAAAGTAACACACACACACACACACACACACACACACACACACACACACACACACACACACACACACACAAACACACCTGGCATCCCCTCAGGGGACAACGAAGCCTCTACTCTCCCCTCTTCCGCCCGTATCTTCGCCCTCACATTCCCCTCACAACATTCCCGCACCGAGAGAGAGTTTCACCTCCCCTCATAGCGACACATTAAGTAAAAATTTCCTCTCATTTCCCTTTTTACATTCTCAGAAACTCTACACTCCAATGACGCCATGCTAGTTCTAATATTTCCTTTATATATATATATATATATATATATATATATATATATATATATATATATATATATATATATATATATATATATATATATATATATATATATATATATATATATATATTTTTTTTTTGTTTTTTGTTTTTATCCCTTCACGGTTTCCCTTCATATATATTTTCCCCACAACTATCTTACATCCATTAAAAGTTCCAAGCGCGGTGTTTTTTTTTTTCCCCTTCCTGGCAACATTCCGTGGTGTAATGGATCCGGCCTTTCCCTTCCAGCCCCTTCCAGCCCCTTCCAGTCCCCTTCTAGTCCCCTTCCTTTTCCCCTTCCCTTCTCTGCCTCATACTTGTAACTCTGCATCGCCACTTCCACCAGCACCACCACCACCACCACCACCTCAATTTACCTGTTCTCATT